>NC_089196.1:24068659-24256159 GCF_963930695.1 Labrus bergylta | reverse complement strand
GTAAGAGGGGAATGAATGCAATACAGACAATATTTGTCTAGCTCCTTTTTACATTTTCTACCTTTTCTATTAGTCGCTATACAATGTCATATATTGTGCAATTCAGTTACCAGGTTTGAATTAAAAAGACAGTTTGGTTATTATATTCATGAACAATTAAAATCAACTGGTTCACTTTCATGCAAAGCATTGGCTGTCATAAAAACCTTCCTTTAATATGCACTTGTTTATTGTACTGTAAATAAACATATTGCTATTCCTTTGCTATATTGTCTTCTGTTATATGCTCGCCACATGAACCCTGTAATGCATGGTCATCCAATAAGATCTATTTATTCAGCACTTTGGACTACATCCCCATCATATTATCCAGGCCTATAGAGCCGCTTAAATGGTGAAGGGTGGGCAGTGGACATCTAATCCTGATACGTCACATGCAGGGGATTCAGAAAGCAGAAACCTGCCCCTGCTCATAGACGTCACCACCACCACCACCACCACCAGAGAGGCTGGAGCAGACAACTGTACCTTGGCAGACACATATATAACACAGAAGACCCATCAGCAGCGCCCGAAGAAAAGACATGCCATAATAACACGGGAAGAAAACGGGGACAAGCCGCAGCACTGGGAAGCAGCGGAGGTCTGTTGCAGCAGCAGTCCAGGAATGTGCACCGTGCAGCCCCTGAGGAGAAAATGAAGCGCAAGAGCGAGAGGAGACGAGCCGAGTCGAGGAAACGGCGCTGTGCAACTCACAACAGCTCGGAGGCGGCGCCAAACTCCGATATTTACATTGAGATAACAGGTAAGTGGGTCTGCAGTGTGTGAACCCTGTCAACTTTTGGCTCAGCTGCAAAATATGCGCAGAAGCACCTCAGAAGGCTGCGCAGGCACATAACTGCGGTTTTTCTTTTTTTTTTTCATGACCAGTGTCAAATGAATGTGTTGTGCTTTTTCGTGGTTTTGGGTCTTAATACTGCGACACCGTAGAAATGTGCTATGTAGGCCTACTGGTATTGCACTGGGTTTGCGGGTGAATTACCTTCACCTTTTTGCAAATCAGTTTTGTTTTGATGTTTTCCCCCCAAAAGCAGGAAAATGACACCAGAACTTTGCTTTGTTTGCCCCATCTTGTTCAATGTGTTGTCAGTGGGTTAAACGTATTTGTATTAAAAAAAAAAAAAAAAAAAAAGATAAAGTGAAGTGTTTATCTATTATATACCCTCATCAGCCCACTCTCGTCCTCGTTCTAGGCTAATTTTCATATTTTTAACGTCGTTTTCCTGGTTCTTGTCCCTACGCAGCTCAAATCTGAGGGAGGGAGGTTCGTCCGAGTGGAAAGCACTGATTTGATTGGCTGAGAGATCGTCCTAGCAACCGCTTGGGCAACGTTCCCGGGGCCTATCACGTGTCTTATGTAGAGAACTTTAAACTGAAAAGGGCGCGGCGAAGCTTGACGGGCGGGACCTCCCTCCAATCACGTTGCGCCCTGTTTCTCTGCCAGCCAATAGCGTCTTCCCGAAAATACTGGGGGAGGAGTTAGGTGGTAGATCATTTTTAGCAGAGTGCGCACTTGCACTGGAAACTCTCCTTCCCTCTTCGAGTGCCAACTTTCTTGCCCCGAAGACCAAAAGCAGTCCTTAAGGACCGTTTTAGCACTCTTAATTACTGGTTTTTTTTCTTCTCTTAACTCACTTTTTGAAAATCGTATCACTCTCTATTTTTTGTAAGTTTTACTCAGTATGCACTTAGACTCGTGAAGAAAATAAGCCTCGTACGTTTTCTCTGCTAAACATCATGTTTAAAACTGTGGGAAAGATGACCGCGGACGATGTTTCGTCAAGATGTGTTGAGTTTGTCAAAGGTAAGGTGCAAGAAAATGTACGTTAAAAGTAGTTGTAGTCAAAGAGGTGCTAAGTGGTAAAGGAAATGTGTATGCATGACAAAAACAAGCAACTGACTGTCTGTATTGTCGCCCTACCCCCTCCTCCCTCCTCCAGATCAGTTATATTTCGCCACACTAAAGCAGAAGATCAAGAACACAGCCGAAAGACACTGTTTCTGCATAGATGAGGAGCTGGCATATGAAAAGTAAGTTGTGCATTTTGAAAATACTTGTTTTTAAAGTGTGTTCGTCATTACTCTGCTTAATATTGCACTTCTTGAGGTTCCACAAAACATACTGTAAGGTGGCCTGGAGCTTATGCAATCATTGCAATCTTAAAGATATAAAGCGACCTTTAATGCAGATGCTCAAACGTGATGTTATTTAAATATCGCAAGGAGTCTTAACTTTGATTGCATAATTTGCAAGGCACATTCAGACAGATGTTAAAACATGCAAGACTTTTTGCAATTACAAAAAGTTATTTCTACTGTTGGAAGCAACCAAGATAACAACAGCAGTAAAAGTAAACATAATAATAATAATAATTTTTAAAAAAGCGCACCTTGCTACAGCCAATGTTGCAGTTTCACAGTGCAGAGGGTCGTGTCTGTTTCAGTGGGCTGCAGGACACAACATACTGTAGCTGACCTTTTAGAGTCAAAGACATCTCCTCTTTGCAGCGTGAAGTCCTTTTCTGACCTTCCCCTTCAGCATCAAATGCGTCCAGATTTAGTTATTACTCTGTCAGTGTTTTTACAGTTTCAGTCTGATGTAGCTGAATTTACCCAGTGAAACTTCCCCAGAGACCCCGGCTGATGCATAAATAGTCACTGACACTCTTTTTTTTTTTTTTCCTCTCTCTTTCAGCTTCTATGCGGACTTTGGTCCCCTTAACCTGGCCATGTTTTATCGCTTCTGTTGCAAGCTGACAAAGAAGCTCAAGGTAAAGTCAACCTCTGCTCCTAAATGCACTTCCTGGTAAAAGAGAATGGTAAACCACACCAGGTTCAGTCAATGCAAAGTAATGACTTTAGTAAGTAGGTAACATAACGTTTGGTTTGAAGTTATTGAAATGCGAATCATTTAAAGTTATAAGCTTTTACAGTGTACTTTTTTTGTCGCTGATCATTCTGGCTTTTCAACTCTGGAAATCTTGTTTTTTTTTTCTCATGGCAGTGTCTGTATTTAGCTCATGCTGTCATCTTAAGACTTTTTGGCACAAATTTAGGCAGCTGAAGTTGTGAGCTGAAACTTTGAGTTTTTTGTTCACTAGTTCTGTTTAGTAGCTTTGAACCCGACATGTACTCAGCCACCTTGGAATAAAGTCCTTATTCCAGTTTAAATAAGTGAAAGTACTTGTCCATTGAGGACTCAACATTGTTGTCTTTCCGATGTAACGTTCTGCATTTTTACAAGTCAAATGAATAACTTGCAACTCTGATGTCTCTCACAGTCCATCACACTCTCAAGAAAGAAGATTATATTTTATACCTGTGGAGATCAGAAGAAACAAGCCAATGCTGCCTACCTAATCGGCTCATATGCAGTAAGTTGTGCATAAACCTAATTGTAATTAAACCTAATGTAATTAAATCTGCATGGAAAACAAGAGGCTCTGTCTAATGAGATGTTTGTGTTTAAAGGTAATGTATCTCAACATGTCGCCAGAGGATGCCTACAGTCTGCTGGTGTCAAGGAATTCAACATATATTCCATTCAGGTAATAGTCCACTCTTGCTAGCTTTATTTTTGGGGAGATGAGAGAGAGAGAGAGAGAGAATGCAGGAAAGGAGCCACATTTCAGACTTGACACCGGGCCTTCAATGAATACAGCCTCCATACATGGGGCACTAAGCACTAGGCTACTGACTTTGTTAGAATTTTAGAGGCAAGATATCAAGTTTATCTGCTACATTGTCTTAATTTTAAATGCATTATTCTGCTGGATGCATACTGCCAAGTAAATTACCACTTACAATCACTCACAGAGGAAACTGGTCCGTTTAATCTTCACAAACATGTCTAAAACAAATCAATCTGGATTTTACAGCCATCTAGAAATATGAAAATGATCCCAGACAATACTTTGGTTACTGTGCAGAGTATCACAAGTCTTTGCGTATTTAAATAAATATATCAATTATAATTCATCCTGCCTTTGAGGACTCTAATGAGTGCATCAATTTGTTCTACGGTAGTGTGAGACAAGTTTACAGTCAAATATTTATCGTTTTCTATTGAAGAGCATTTGTTTTGAAAAAAGAAAAAAATGTGTCAAACTATTTGCATTTTCTAAAACGCTGCAAAGAATTTCATTTGAAACTTTTTTTTTACACATTAGGAAAGCTGTACAGGGGCAGCTGAGCCAGGAGGCTCATGGTCCCTGCATCCTATCAAGTTTTTGTTTTTACTCTAAAATAGTGAACAAGTGTTGTGATGATAGTTGGACAGAGATGGGTGCAAAACAGCAGTGTGTATGTGAGATATCAGTTTCCCCCCTACAGACAAATGTTGTTAGTAAAACAGTGATCCTCTGTTGTCCTCTTTTGCCAATAATGACCGTCGGTGTGTTTTATGTTTCAGAGACGCTTCGTTTGGAACCTGCATGTACAATCTGAACATCCTGGATTGCCTCCGTGCTGTTCACAAGGTACGTAAATACAAGCTTTATTTATTTGCATTCCTGCTGGGTCACCTAATAGAATGAACTCCCTGTCAAACATCTACCAGGCTCTGCAGTACAGCTGGCTCGACTTCACTAACTTTGATGTGGAGGAATACGAGCACTACGAGAGGGCTGAAAATGGAGACTTCAACTGGATCATTCCAGGAAAGTTCCTTGCATTCAGTGGGCCTCATCCGAAAAGCAAAATAGAGAACGGTTAGTGATATGCACATGTCTAAAACACTTTAAAAATCTTACCAGTACCTCCTGTTTTTTTTTTTTAAACTACTAGATTCATAAAGGCTGTTTTCACTCTTACCTCAGGCTATCCTTTGCACGCTCCCGAGGCTTACATCCCATACTTCAGGAATCACAACATCACAGCCGTCATCAGACTCAACAAGAAGATGTACGATGCCAGGCGGTTCACAGAGTCTGGCTTTGAGCATCACGATCTGTTCTTTGTGGACGGGAGTACGCCAAACGACTCCATCGTCAGGAAGTTCCTCAACATCTGTGAGAACGCAGAAGGAGCCATCGCTGTCCACTGCAAAGGTAGGAGTTCTGAGCCACATTCACGCTGCAAGGGACGTGATTGGTTCAATCTATTTTGGTTTATTGTGATTGATGAAATTGAACTAAAATAGAAATCCTGTTTATTGCTCTTTTTTTTTTTGCAATATATCTTTTTTAGCTGGCCTTGGGAGGACTGGCACTCTGATCGGCTGCTACATGATGAAACATTACCGCATGACAGCTGCAGAGGTCATTGCTTGGATACGGATCTGCAGACCAGGGTCGGTCATTGGACCTCAGCAGAACTTTGTTGAAGCGTAAGTGTTCACTGCAGCAGAAATCCCCAAATATAACTGATTTCTAAATAATTGTTTTTTTAAAAGCCATGACAGCAGTCAAAGTTATGACACGCAGCTAATCTGCTTTATCTGAGCTTCAAATGTAGATGTGATATGATTGACGGGGCTGGCTGGCAGCATGAAGCATTTGCTGTCATAAATATTTAAATGATGCTAAATTTTCATTGGTGCAATAATATGTGTCATTACTTTTACAAGACCTGTAAGGAAAGAGACATTATGCATGATGTATTATATAAACCATCACTTTAGTAAGTAGATAAACAAACAGGGCTTCAGTGTGTTTAAAAACAGATCATTAAATTGCAGGAATGTTGGTCCAAAATCGTCATTTGAGCACAGATCTGCCGAGATGTTTCAATAATAACAGTTTGTGTTCCGTCAAAATGTTGGACATCAGAAAACAGAACAGCCTGTGGGCAGAGGGAGATGTTTTCCGGGAGAAGATGCTAAACGAACGGGAGAATGGCAAGATGGCTGTGACCAGGATCCTGTCCGGAGTGGACGACATCACCATCAACGGGAGCAACAAGAACCGAGCATCCAAGAAGGAAGACATGGAGCTGGTGAGTGTTTAAAATAATACCTGTCCTGTTGTTCACGTACAGAATTTGCTGCATGATTTGGGAGAGCACTCCTCAGATCTCCAGCTTTTCATTGCTCTGTGTTGGTTTTCTTCACAGTACAACGATGAAGACGAGAGAAACGGTCTAACACAGGGTGATAAGCTGCGAGCGCTGAAGAGCAAGAGACAGTCCAGATCGTCCTCAGGTTCACTGTCGTAAGTACCGGGGCCGCCTGCTCGTCTCATCATGAGAATCACCAACGTGTTCTAGCTCCTCTGTAAAATGTGGCTCATTACACACATGATAATAACGTACTGTTTTCAAATCATGAATGAGTTGTGATTTGAAAAATGTTGTGATCATTGTGATCAGGACATGACTTTTGTCAGATTTATTTAAGACACTCATCAGTTTCATGAGATGAGCCTCTACTTTATCCGTGTTTGCTCAGAGTAGTCAGCTTTGTTTCTGTGTCAGGTTTTAGTCATGGTTAATATATACGTGCTGCTTTCTTTTACAAATACTTTGGCAATTTCATCCTAATATCATACCTTATCTCTGAGTTTATGCACCAGGCAGTAGTCCTGTATTATCTTTACCACTCAGGTTTTGTTTCCTCTGGGCTTTTTAATGTAAACTTCTTTTAGTAGGATAAGTTTTCATCCAGTTTTTCCTGTAAACGGGGATTATGAGAATGCACAATGAGCAAAGTAAGGTCAATACCGAGACAAGGAGTGGGTGGCTAAGTTGTTTGGAGTACTGGAGTAGAGTTATCTGACACAGTCTTCCTACAGATTTGTTGTTGTTTTGGGCTGGATAAAGGCACAAGGATGTGGAAGTATAAGATAAACTCATTTATTCCTGCAGAATTTGTCATATGTACATTTGCAGTTCAGTAACAAGACAATTGAGGGGGTTAGGATAAAAAGGCCAAATGAATGTAGAGTGTGCTAGTCACCAGAGCATCCTGTCACAATGACCTCGAAATAAACGGGTCAGTCGTTCATTCAATAAAAGTCTTCACAGTGGATACATGAAACATTTAGTAAACAAATTAGATCAGCATGTTTTGAGCTTGACATAAATCATAGGCACACAACTGTGCACATGAGTCTCTAATAGTTGGAAGACTACAGTTCCCATAGCACATCATGCAAAGTTCTGATCTTGAATATGAGGAAAAAGTCTCGCATCTGATCTGACATTGACGTTGTAGCAGTAGGAAACTTGCACAGAGTTAATTCTGGACTGTGAATAAATGCAGTCCAGGGATTTCTACCCAACGATGTGACAAGAGTTAAACATTATTCAAGGATAGCTATGTTTAAAAATACATAAATAAATAAGGGACCATAGTTTTCAAAACTCAGAACTGATGCATAAATAATGTTGAAGCATGTAAATGAATGGATACACTATAATGAATGAAATTACACAATTTCTTTGGCAAGCATATTCTAACGTCAAACCCATCTATCTTAAAGAAGTGTTGCAGAAAAAAAACCTGTCTAGACTTCATCGGCAACACTCAAAGTCTAATTCAGTTGCCAGTAAGATAAATTGGGGAACCCTGCTGCAAACAATCATTCAAATTGAGACTTTACTTGAAGTATATTTTTGTATGGAACAAGCATTAGAGTACAGCCAGACAACCGAAACACGGGATTAGCCCTATCTTTTTGCTTCTGTGTTGTTGTTTTTAAACTTATCTCAGATCTCATTTGAGCCCTGTTGTTCCCTACACTTACAAAGTCCACCGCCTTAGTGCCCATGTGTCAGCATGGCTGAGGATGGTCGACCGGCCTCTGCCAAATGTACCCATATGGCTTTGGCTTTTGTTGTCCCATGTCAGGCAGGTGGTAGCGTTCTGCTGCAGCCTCATGGGCACGGTGTGGCCGATGTGTTGCCTGCCGTTCAAAAGATAGCAGAAAAGAGAGAGTGGGAGAGGATGTGAGGTTTTGTATGATGGAGGTAAGTGCACATCACTTCCTTTTCTAGCTGACATCCTCTTCCTGTAGATAATGGTTGCTATGCCAGAGAATGGTATGGCTGACTTGATTTTTTTTTCTTTTTTTTCTTTATTTCTTCCCTTGGATGACTCTGGTGTGAAGTGGATATGCATTTAATGGATGCAGTACATTCGACACGCCTTTCATTATCTGCCTCTCATGGCCTCACTGAGCTGTTCTGCTTGGATATCGAGGCTTATCTGAGATATCCTCTGACTTACAGTGACGCCTACTGCACATGTGGAAAAAAAAGAGCAACAAATATTCAACTAATCACAGTTTCATGTGAGAGCTGGTTAGTTGAATTTTATGTTTTAGTGCTTGGCTTGCACTAATGATTTTGCACGTATAAAATAAGTAAGTTAGAGAAACTTTGAACCTGGTTTTGATCTTGCCTGCTCGACCACTTTTGCCAATTGTGCTTAAATGTAAGACTGATCTTTGACTGAGATGTTTTTATTAGTTTAATTAGCAGCTTTAAAGAGTATTGTTTGGATATTAGATCAATCAATATCTTGACCAAAAGTTGTTATCCTTTGATACTTTTTGATACTGTGTTTTTAAAATGATACAATCTCAGTTGTTTTATGGTCAATAGTATCAAAAAATGATCAAAGTTGTAATAAAAAAAAATGGACTTGAGTCATATTTTAACTCGAAGCTGCCTCACGTGAAAGAGAGCGAGCAGCAGTGGTGTGTTAAAAATCACATACTGATATTTCTCCTTTTGGCATATCATAAAGATGCAAACGTTACATTAATGTTTCCCATAACAAACGTAGAGAGGTTCAGAAACGTTGCCAATGTATTTGTATAATTAAGACAGTGTGCAGGAGTTTGCTTGTATTTTTTGGGGTAACTTAAAATCAAGAACTTTCCCAATACTGGGAGCCTAGGGCTTCTATTTTTTGTTACTGTTGTATTAAAACAGGAATCCATATAGTTAGATTTTGCTGGTATCCTATTTAAGTTTAAAACTTTGGTATTGTGATAACCCTAATCTGGACTGCAACAAAAGGATTCTAAAACATCATATGTGAGCTTCTGTGAGGCTTTTGGGATGAAAATGTGTTCTTTTTGTTCTCATGAGAGAGTTTAGGCAGAAAGGAGATTTAGCTGCATCTGAAGCCTTATCAGTTAATGTATTGCTATAACAAACGTTCAACTAGCAGCTGAACTTCCCCATCTGGCAAAACAGTTTGTTTTAGTTTGTAATACAGATGTTGCGCATGTTGACTTTCAGGTTGGATTACATAGGAGGAAAAGTTCACCTTCATCTTTTCATGCATGGCAACAGGCATGAAACCCTTTCACATTGACATGCTCGCATGGACATGCCTCTGTGTCTGATCGTTGTTTGTGTCTAACATGTTGTTAATGTTGGCCAGGGGTTCATTGCCGTTTGTTTTTCCATTGCTTTCTGTGACTGGATCAGGACACAAATACCATCTGAGCTCAGGTTACTTACAAAATATTTGAAGTCTTTTACGTTGTTTGTGAACCTAATATTAGAGCTTGATTACAATTGGCTGGCTTGTATCAACAACTCACCACATATACAGCTATGATTAATGTTTTGGCAGTTATACAGACCGTAAACTGTTTATTTTACATCAAAATGGGGTGGTCA
The DNA here is from genome assembly GCF_963930695.1 of Labrus bergylta. Lineage (NCBI taxonomy): Eukaryota > Metazoa > Chordata > Actinopteri > Labriformes > Labridae > Labrus > Labrus bergylta. The sequence continues at coordinate 24,246,526 of NC_089196.1, read as the reverse complement.
TTTTCTGTTTGACAAATAAATACAGTTTATTTTACAATATTGCGTTCATTTATTAGGGTATTTCTTATTCTAATTTCAGAAAATATTAGGGCCCGACGTATATGGGATTTTTGGGGCCTTTACCGATATTAGGAGTAAAAATGCCAATATGTTTCTTAGATTTTAAATTTTTATTTGTTTTTTTTTACAGTTGAAAGAAAGCCTTTATTGGCCAGAATAACAACAGTGCTCTGAAATACAATTTTTACTTAGAAATTAACAATCATACAAACGTAATGTCTAAAAATTAATGATACACTGAAATTGAATAAACCTAGTTATATCCAAGATAAAAACAAGCTGATATCAATAGTCATGTGATTTTATTACAATTACTATTATCGACTGGTATTATCGGCCGGCCGATGAATCGGTCGACTCTAGTAACTATAAGTATTGATCATGCAATGCAATGCTATCCTATTTCTACTTTAGTTATCAGCCTAAGTTTTTTGCCAGCCATAAGAACACCTGCCACACTGTGCACTTTATTCTTTATCATCATTTTCTCGACATTTTGTGTAAAAATGGAATATGAGCTTGTATATTTTAGGCCCCTTTTTAACCCTCATACCTAAATACACACTTCAAAAGTCCCACATCGGTCGGGCTCTAAGTATAGAGCAAAGTGCTAACACATCAGAGCCAGTGAAGGACAAAAACCTGCTGACTGGCGCTCTCTGAAAGGTATTTCATCTAATCCAGTCCCAGTGGAAAAGCAGAACATCAGAGGCTTTGTGTCCTGCCTGGATGTCTCTTGTCTCTTCTTTCTAGTTTCCCCCTTTTTTTTCCGTTTGCTCTTGTTGTTGGATTTGTCCTCCTTTCAGATGGCTGGTAGCCATGCTGCTCTCCTCCCTGTGTAGCCTTGCCCTGTGGTGGATTGTGTATGGCTTCCCTTCTTCCATCCTGCATTTCTGTATAGACGGGTTAGGATTTCAGTGAGCTCTACCACCCGTCAGCCCCCCCAAAAACCTGTCCTGCCCCCCTTCTGGAGCTCTAACTGAGAATACTGTAAGTGAGCCCCCAGTCTCTTTTTTTTTTCTCAATCCCCAACCCTAATCAGAAATCTCTTCAAACATCAAATCTTAGTATTTTGTCCTTTCTGTAAGCACAGTCAACTTCAAGCTGATGAGAAGAGCCAGCCACCTTGTCCATGTCCCCATGTTGTCTAGTGTGTACACTGATTTGTCTTTCTGTTACCACCATCATGTCATCTTTGAACACTGTGCTTTGCTTGTTATTGTGGTTGTGACTGTCAAAATGTAACAGTACCAGACTGTTGCTCCCTTTTTTCGATGTAAAAGATAATCTTATGTAAAAGCTAATATAATCCTGCTTACATGTAGTGCCACCCTGTGGCTTTATCTGGCAATTAACTAATCCTACCCGTCTGCTGACGCTGCAATAATCTGTGCACAAGAATAACACTACGAGGAATACATAGCCCATCTCCATACATCTCTGCCTCCACTCTGTCCTGTCAGCTCTCTGCAGATCTCTCATTCTGTACAGTTCCAGCACATATTTCACCGTCACATTCTTTGTGTTTCATAGACAAGAAGAGAATAAAATTCACACCAGGTCATCTTCTCAGTCCCTGAGGTAAATTTGCCTGTGTCACACAACATTTCTACTTGAACTCTGGCGTTGCACATGATTGTGACTAACTGATGCTGTGTTTCAGTTGCAGCACGGCCATCCTGCAGGCCAGCGTTCAGGGCTGCAATGCCGGCATCACCCCTCTGGCTCTCTCTGACCACTCAGACAGCAGGAAGAGGAGCAGAACCTCCCTGCCAGCCAGAGGAGTAGGAGGAAGGTCAGTTGTTGGATTTGACTCTGACGGACACATTCACTGAATGATAGTGCAGAATAACGTTAGGAGGATATAAAAGGGGGGCAATCATGTTCACCCAAATAGATTTCAGATGCCTTTTTCTCAACATCAGGGGACATTGCAGTCCAATGTTAAACAAAATACTAGTAACTAGTTTTAAATTGTCAAGTTCAAGGTTCTGATTCTGTATTACTATCCTCCTCTGTTATCAATCTATGCACACTGCCTAATATAAATATTGTATAAACTCTCTACCTCATACATTAGGTAGATGGATATATATATATATATATATATATATTAATCCATATATTGTCATGTTTATCTCAGCATTTTTGCACTAGCCACCACTGCACTGTTGTCTCATTTAGCCTTGTTAGTCTTTGCTTATGTTGTGTTTATTGTTGATACTTAATGTTGTCCTTTTTGTACATAGAGAGCACAGTTCACTTAAGTCAAATTCCTTGTGTGTGTAAGCATATCTGGCAAATACAACGTTTGATGTTTAAGTTGACTTATTATCACGCTCATCCTTATTCCATACATTTGGAATTGTGACATCTATCATTATGGAACCTTGTTGTGTTAAAGCAATATGTGGACTTCTGTGTTTTGAGCGTTTTAATGTGGAGATGACACATTTGACAGCAACCAAGAGGCTATAGCCACTCACGGATCCTTGTGGAGTTAATTAACAGCTTCCCTTCTCTCTGCCAGCTCCCTGTGCCACAGCAGACTGGTCAGGTCTCTAGGAAACTTGCATGTAGTGGCTGGCGACAGGGATCCAATGTGTTGTGAGCCATGTGGCAGCCATAGAGACACAGCCAGTGCCACAGCCAACACAAGCCCTCTCATCAACTTAAACATGGCACAGGTCCACCTGCAGGCAAGCTCCCTCAGACTCACTCTGAGCCGTATGGAGACTGGAGCTGCATGTGCACACAAAAAGAAACCTTTTTTTTTTTTAACTGAGAGGAGATGTTCTCTATGCTGTCCAAACAAGGAAAGTCAATATTTTAATGGTTTCCCTTAAGTTTTGTCAGCATTAAGAAGAATCAAATCAGTGTTAAAAATCATTTCATTGGTGCCTGTGTATATCCAGTCAAAGTCCAGAGGCTCAGCACTCTTCTTTCTCTTTCTTTTACACTCGACACACTTTATTTTATCATCACTTTATTAGACTGGGATGCATCAACATGGATCAAATGTTTAACGATTTAAATTTTGGCTTATGGACAAATTACCTTAAATCATGTTTTAAAAAGTAACGAACTGGAAAGATTCAATTTAAATCACATTTTAAACCATTAGGATTTAGCACTTGAGTACTTTGTGACATGGTTGAAGGGCAGTGTATTAAAAGTTAAGGGGAGTAGAACCCCTCTATTTCAGCCCTGCTCAGAACAGACTGTTTCTGTGTCTGTAGCTTTAAATGTGGAGGGGTTACTGCCCTTTGTGATGTCATGAAGGGAAAAACTCCAAACGGCCAGTTTGAGCACACATTTTCTGAAAAGTGACGGAGGCAAAAGACGGAGAGGATGGACTTTTCTCATAATTGTAGACAGACTAGCGACACATATTGGTGTTAGAAAAACATGCTTAAGTGTATTTTTCATAATATGTGACCTTTAATCACCCAACATAGTTAATTTAAAATGTTCTTAGCTAAAATGGTAGTTTGCAATCCTCAAGAAGTCCTGATGATGCAACCCAGCCAACTTGTATTAACATGATATGAACCTGTCTAACATTCTCCAGAACTAACATGTTATAAATCTGAGCCTAATTATGTGCGATGGTGGAATGGAAATCCATCGCCATTTGTTTCCGAGCCACTTCTTTCGTTAGCTTTCCCCTGCATGGTCTCTTAATAACTGAGGGTTTCTAAATATGACTGACTATAGCTTCTCTGGACTCTGCTGCTGCTGCTCGCTGTGTCTTCTGCCTCTGGCCTGTCATCTCCACTCTGTGGGCGTGTCTGCAGTCATTGCTGGAGCCAATAGTAACATTTTGTCTGCTTTCCGTTTCCTTCTCGTTTCATATTTCTTACATGCAACAGACGCACCGTCTCCAAAGGACGTAAAGCTCGCAGCTCTTTGCATTCACTTCGATTTTCCAGGCTATGGTACCTATCTTCACTTCCCTTTCTGTTGCATTTACTTGATTTAAACGGTTTCACTTCATTGAATTGTGGAAATGTAATCAATACCCTATTATTAATCCTGACATTGTGTTTCTATCTTTAGTCACTCCATACCCAAGGCTAGAGCTCCTATTCTTCGGTGAGCTGGTGGATCTACAAATCTGGAGGAATTGAACATCAAATTCAACTTCTTATACAGCTGTGCCACTCTTTATGGATTTATTTAGAAAAATGTTGGAGCAGCCTTTAACCAACATGATGTATCATGTACCAGTAAATCATTTCTGAATCGTTTAATTACCACTTCTATTAGTTGAGGCACTTTAGGTTGTACACTCTTTAATTAACAAAGCATCATGTAACTGTTTTAATCATCGCCTTGTTGTTCCTACTTATCAAAGCATGCAGTAGCAAGCATCAGAGTGGACCACAACTGTTAAAGACCGGCATGTGAACTTGAGCCACCTGCAGCTCTGGATTATAGGATGGTACAATCACTATAGATTTATTTGACTGTGCACATCCAGTACATGGCTTGTCTTTTCTTACTTGTGAAACTTTTCAGCTCCTGTATTCCAAGACTGTAAATATGTCGACATTTGATATACTCAGTTTGTATTTTTTAAATATTTTTTACTATGTTTTAATCATGTTATGAAATGTCAAATGGTCCTAATGGGGCCCTGTGTCAAGTCATGTTCATAATCCACTAAAGACATTTGCTCAAAGCACATAGAAGCAGACTTTTTAAATAAAACTGTACTCAAGAATGTATCTGGTTGTTATTCTTTGATAAAGCATACATTTAAGACGGTATCCAGGTCACCGCTGTACGACACTAAACTGTTCTTCAAACTGGATAATTTTATGCTGCGTTCCATTTGATCTCAGAAGTCAGAAATTCCGAGTTGCCGGTCTGATACGTCATCAGGACCGGAAACTGAGAAACTTCAATAACCCAAGTTCAAATCCAATATGGCTGCTACATGCATCGACAGGGCTGTTTTGTAACTATTGTTTATTAGCTTAGTCGTCTTTGTGTAATTAAATCAATCACATCGATGGTATCGTTCAAGTTCTCTGTGGAGGTGTTCTCATGTTATTTTCGGTCAGAAACTTACACTGGTATCGTCTGGTATTAGTTAACAAAACAAAGGCAACTGGTCCATGTTGCTTTTCCGACTTGCAACTGGAACGCAGTTAATTCGGGTGTGACGTAGGGCTGGGAAATATAGTTTGATATATCGATATATTTTCAAACAAGATATAGGGTAATACAAAATAGTTTATGTTGCATTAAAATAACATCACAGAAGTGCTAGGTCACCTTTTTCCTCATCTCACTGATGACTGTCTGCTCCTCCTCTCTCTGTATTTAAGGAACATTTTTATTTTATAATATTACTTTTTAAATTCACAATTTATTTTTCATGCGTTTTCACTGTTAATAAAAGACATATCAAATATCTCCATTCAGCTGGTCCATATCCCCCAGCCCTAGTGTGACGGTCATTCCCAGCTCTGAGGTAAATGGAACTCAGCAATATCTGCTAACACATGTCTCAACGTCCACTTCAGTACAAGTCATCAGTGTTTGCTTTGGGGGAAGATAAAAGTACACTTACAAGATAAACTTGCAAAAGCGTTTATTCTTCAGAAGTCAAACAGTGCGCCTTGAGTGCAACAGAACAAAATACAACCCCAAACCTTAAGAACAGCAGAAATATAAACTGTTTTTTTTAGCTAGTGTGAAGTGCAACCTTTATTCCCCACAGGAGGTAAACCAAAATGTGATTTCAGCTAAATTCCAGCAGATAGTGCTGGGAAGTCTTCTGGGTCATCTGGGTTTGGAGCTGGATCATGTTCCTGGTAAGATTAACACAAAAAGCACAAAATGTATTAACACATTTATAAAAAAATGTATGTATATTCCTTGAATTCTGAAGGACTAGAAGTTTTAGTGTTTTCCTGTCTGCTTGAATGCATAAAGCCATTATTGAATGGAATAAAAACACAAAACATCCAAAAACTCAATGAAACAAATTCATTGAAAAAAGAACAATGTAAAGCATCATTACATGTAAGCAATGTCAACTGGCAGGTCCAATACAGTGCTGAGTGCCAAGTGCAGACTATAACCCCAGAGCTTGTTGAGCAGCTGAATTCTCCATGGTACTGAGGAAGTGATGCCTCTTTTAGTCTGCATCAGAGGCATTCTGTTCATACTCAGACCAAAGGGGGTCTGCTTTAATCTTGTGAAGTAACTTCAGTGTTTAGTGTCCGGTCAAGAAAGAAATATTGCGCATTTCTTTACCAGTTATCTTCGCTACCTGATTTAACAGCCTTGTCCAGATTGTTATTTTCCAAGAACAATGCTCATTGCTTATTTGATCATTGGGAGGTGCCTGGCACATTGACTGAGTTTTCAACGAATGCATTTCACAATAAATTAATGCTAAACTCGAATGCAGATGTAAAACGAAGCGATACTAAAATGTTCTGTTATTGCTACAACGTGGTCAGGGGTCCCATCTAGTTCCACAGGGATACACTTCATTTGTGCCCATGTTGCTAACATACCCTCTCCATTATGGGTTTGGCTCTCTCTGGACGACTAGTCTGACCACCTCGTCCTCTTCCCCGACCCCCACGACTGGGGCGCCCGAGACTCCCAAAATTGATGTCCAATAGGGAGGTGATGTCGTTCACAGACCTACGGAGGAAGTGGCTATCATCATCCATGGAGTCTTCAGGAATCTCTTTGAGGTTCTGAGGATTAGAGGCCAACGGTTAGCAGCACACAAAAACGGTTTCCTTTAGTCAGCAGCTCAATTCTGAGTAGGAGGAAAGTTTTACCAAAGCCTGATCTGAAAAAGTTTGGTTTTTGATAAAATTCCCATCCCTGTGCATACCTCAGTCATCTCACCGTTTGTATAGTTCACAGATTTGTAAAGAACCTCACAGACAGATAAAGCTTTCAATAATGCATCTTACAAGCTAACCCTTCCTGCCAAATCACAGATTTCTCTTTTATCAGTGCTCAGTTGACCTGTGATACGAGAGCTTGACATACTCACCTCCAGGTGTTTTGACTGGTGGATAACCTTGGCTTTGGAGGGAATCGCGCTCTCTGCTTTGCGGATATTAAACTCCGCCTTGGGACGACTGACCTCCTGCAGAGCCTTCCACTCATCCAGGGTCATTTCCATGGCAACCTGGACCACCATCTCTCCATCTTCTTCTATTGCCCTGTCATGATTGGAGAAAGTACATGTTTCAGTTCCCTTTCTGACATTGTCTACACTTTGAGGCTTGAAGAAATTAAAATACATGTCATGTTGTCAGGAGCCAGCAGGTGTACTAAATGTACCAAAAATGACTTAGTGTTTTTTTTATTGTTGTTGCAATATTAACGCATGAAACAATGTATCCACAATATAAATATTAAGTGAGAAGATTTTGGTTCATTTTTATTTAATTAATAACTTATCAACTTTCACATAACCTACATGTTTCTGCTGTGCCAATACACAAGAGCCAATTTCAAGGTCAAGAAGTAGTGGCTACTTGCTGCAAGAGGTCAGTGATAAATTTAATTAAAAAAAAAAATTACTTATCCATTGGGAACTTCATTTGTGTAAAAGAGCATCAGTGCACATGCAGCTAAAAAGTTGGAGATACACTTTATTGTCCCCCTTGTAAAATTTGTCTTGGACTCGAGAGCTGCAAACATTTAGCTGTTCCCACAGTACGATCAATAAATATTACAAAGTTAAATAACAATCCACATGTAAACAGAAGTAAATAGCAATGACAACCATAAGTACGCCACATGTTGTAAAAAAAAAAAAAAAAAACAACCAAATAAGAGAAAAATATATTTGAAAAAAGAACACCATGACACTATTGCACAACTCCTACAGCCGAAGAAACCTTATTCAGAATTTTAAATGGAGGTGGGCAAAAACAAGTTTTGAAAATGGTTCAGTTTGCGTTGGGGGACTCAGTTTTGTCAGGACAGACAGCTTAAACATTGACTTCATGGCCTTCATGGCAGCCTGCACCAGATGAAGCTTACAATTTAACAGAGAGATCATCATACCACGCCAACATCCCATACCTGATGATGCTCTCCAACATGGCCTGATAAAACCAAAACATTACGGTAAAAGGACTTTTTTCTGCCAGCAATTTTCTGGTCTTCCGACTCCTCAGAGTGCTTTTTACCCACGTGAAAAGTGTCCATCAGTATTAACTACCCCACAATCACTGAGCCACAGCCGCCCACCCCCCATTATCTTCTGATCCACGCTAATCACCTTGAGCCTGCATAAAAAAAAAAAATACAGTCTTCGCAGTAAAAAGAGTGATTAGTTTCATTCTAGTTTTAAATAAGCTGAAAAGAAAGAGCAGAGATTCTGGATTTCCTGTCTCTATTTTACAATCTATGAATCAAACAAAAATGCATGATTTTTTTGAAACTATGTATTCTTAATGTTAGACAGACTTTGACTGCGGACTGATATATCTGCTACTGAAACAGCTGATGTCGCACTGGTATCATTGTTAAGACAGATGGTGTTACTCACTGATTCTGATTCTCCTGCTCCACAGGTATTTGGGGTTCCTCAGATTTGACTGGATTGTCAGACGTCACTTCCATTAGTTCACTTCACAAAAGAAACATTGGCATAGAGAAGTGCGCCGTTATGTGCCACAGTATAGATGTTGTCTTTGCCATGTTGTTAGGATGTTTCCTTACCCTCCAGCTTCATCAACACAGCCCCAGTTCCAGGGTCCTCTGCCCCCTCTCTTCTCCTCAGGAGAGATACCGCTGCAATGAAAAGTTAGAAAAGCTGTCAATAAACCATTAACAGAGAAAAGTCAATAAGAGCATGAGCTTTTAGGACTTGCTGGTTGCTTCATCACAAAAAGATGCCTTACCTTCCATTGTGTCGATCATGCTCTCTTTTGCCTCGCAGGTTGAAGTTGTCAGGGTTCCTTGTGTACCCTCCTCCACCCCTTGGTGCTCTCCTACCCCTGAAGCCCCCTCTGCCTCTAAAGTCAGAGTCCACATTGTAGGAAGGCCTGGGGATAAATAAGATTTAAACCCAGTTACTCCTATGCCAGATTCTTCATTTCTAACTCAACAGATGAGTATGGCTGGACACAGGGAGTCTTTTGACGGTGGTGGTAGTATATTGAATGAACAAATGCAGTGTCTTGAAAAACACAAAAAAAGATTTTGCCTATGAGTAGGAAAACTTACTGAGAGATGGAAAACTCCTGAGGGTAGTCCACTTGGTTGGTACTACGGTCCCCAAAGGCAGCCCTCTTTGTGCCACTGTGGGCCTCCTCTCTGCCATCTCCACTCTCCATCACAGGTCCAGGACGTGCCTGCTGCTGCTGCTGCTTGCGGACTGAGGACAGAAAGTGTAAAGAGCAATAAAAAAAAAACACATTTAGAAAACACAAAGTCTAAAAAATAAAAAATAAAAAAAAAACCTCAAAAGTGTTTATTAGACATTTCAAATTCCCAGCACTCTTAGTTTTAATTTTTAATCATGCTGTTTTTTTCTTGTAAAATCTATTGGTTACAGTCATCACACATTTCTGTCTTGACAAAATGATATAATGGGTCTGAGAAAAATCAAACATGAATAAAGGAGTCCAATAAAAAGGTTTATCTTTAGATAAAAAAATTAAAAAATTAAAAAAAAGGAATAACTTTACATGAATCACCTTTTAGGGAAAGTGTTGAAATGTTTTATTGCAAGGATGGCGAGCAGAAAAAAATGCATCTAAAAAGGTTGTTTAGCATGTACTAACTATACCATTTGAAATGCAGATCTTGGGGAAAAAAAAAAAACCCTCATGGTTCTAAGAAATGTAAAATAATGTCCATGACTCCAGTCACAACACATGTTTTTTTTTGACCCAACACATCAAAAAATGTTTTGGATTTTATTTTTCTCTACACTGGTAAACTGTCATTTCAGGAATAACAGCAATGTATCAAAACAGATGTTTGAGCTTTAAATCCAAGTGAATGTCATTTGGCTTCAGATGACCCCCCACAAAGAAAAGTGAGGAATACCCACCCCTGACAGTCTGCACATGTGCCCAGCAGGTTTGCTGACATTGCACCATCAGCAGCTGACACAGCCTGAGCAAACTGCCCGTTCTTGGCTGGACTGTACAATCTAGAAATACCAGCAGCTACCAGGGACATTTGGGTTGTGAAACTACGACACAGACAAGCTTTTAGCTCACCGGGGACGGGGTCTTGACTATTCGACGCCATGGGGAGGCGTCTATCCTTCTGTGATTCCTTATGACCAGGTTTCTTCTGCTTGCCTTTCTTATCATCTCCTTCTTTCTTGTTTTTCTTTTTCTCCGTTTCCACTTGGCTGATCAGGTCGAACGGGTCAGCATCGTCATCCAGAAGATTCCCGAACCTGTTTGCCACAGCGCAGCCGTAAGCGTCCGGCAGCATTTTATCCTGTGTATGATGAGGGGGAGGAGGGGAAGGGGGGGGGAGTTTAAATGTTCATATCCTCCTCAAGATGAACGGATAACTTTCAAAACCAAACAGCGAAAAATAAAACCCCAACAACGGAAAAGAATCGCGGGTGATAAGTTGCTGCCCCTCTGAACATCAACTAAGTACGCGCAAGAGTTTTAGGATAGTTTTAATTGCTTGCACGTGTGGAGACAAACGAAGCCACGCCCCTCTGCTCACCGATTGGCTACTCACTAATCAATATTCATTGCACAGACTTGGCTCAAGTCCTTCACTAATGTTGCATTAAATTCTGCTTACATGGCAAAAGTGCAGTGATTCTCATGTATTTAGTCCAATGTAGCCAAGACACAATTTACACAACAATAATGCAACTGTATCTAATCAGATCTTAACTTTCCACTTACTCCTGAAATATGTTTTACAATTATTTTTGCTCGTTTAAATTATATACAAAAAAACAGACATTCCCACCTAAAATCAGGAGAATAAAGAGATCTAAGAGGTTCAGTAACAACCTGCTAACTCTTCTAGATAGGGCTTTGGGATATAAATAAAGTATCAGCTAATCTAAAGTTCAGAATGAATATTTAAATCCTAGGTTAATTTACAGCAAGTAAAAATATCTCAATATCAATATAAGATTCCCTTTTGCGTGTCCTGTCAATACTAATGTTGGCTAGGTGTTCGGTTTGACAATATGAATAGGCAAGTATTTGTGCAGCCCTCGTTTTAGGTATTTTAGTGACCGACGACCTTTAATTAAAATATCAATTAGTCGCCCTGCAGCCCAGCTCTGCAGCCCTGCTGTACTTTAGTGGCTACGCCCACTTTTTCCACAGCACACATTTTTCTTGACCTACAGGTTATGATGCTGGAGGGTTGCTGCAGCAGGTTCTTTGTGGTGAAGAAGGTTTGCCTTCACTACAACATGTCAAACAACTTCCTTCCCTAACTGGTAGTAGGACTATATAACACAAAAAATCATAAGCATGAATATTTAATTGTCAATGCAGCATCATCACATTCATATTGTGGCTACTAAATATATTTTATTGTAAGTATGCCTCTATGCGCCTACACACTATCAGGTTACAACATTTTCATCATTTTATCAAACCTGACGTCATTAAAGTGGCCTATAGGCTACATCTTAGTATTCAAATTAAACAACAGGATATTTTAAAGAAGGCATGTTTATGCTCCTTGTGTGGCCTATTACACTGATTTTACTTAACTGAAATCTGTGCACACTTCAAAATGGTTCATGAACTGCAATTTTTTTTTCTGGGCTAGCCTAGTGTTTAGATAAAACTGGATTCCCCTTCATTGACCATTAGATGAATGATCACACTGAAAAAGACCCTCTGAGTTCAATAAAGTAAAAAAAAAAACTGTGTCACTCTCTATTTTACAAAATGAAATTTGGCTTCATCTAGTGGTCAAAGGGAAAAGCACAAGTCAAGTGGTGTCATTTGTATTCGATAGGTTAGGTTTGGGAGTTATAGAAACGTGTATCGCTGGAACAGTAAGCCTACATATCACATCTGGGGACACACGAAAAAGAGTATATAGACCTAGTGCATGGGGCCATTGAAATGTATTGATATCATGAACTTGATTATTTAGGCCTATCAACAACAAATAACTGATATTTATTAAATACTCTGGTAAATGTATATTTGTTAGTGAATCTGTTTTAACTAGTCTACATTTTAGAGACTTAATGTAGGCCTGCATCATAGTAAAATACATAGGCCTAGTGTTTGATTGCCTTTTTCGGGTAAAATGTGAATAAATGGAAAACGAAACATGCTGGCAGCAATTGGAAGAGCTAATAAAACAACAGAAAAGTCTCTGTTTCACTGCAGTGAAGGGAATGGGAAACTATGACTGCACACTTGTTTTCAGTAGCCTATTCATACCACTGCAGAGCTGTAACCTCTAGGCCTTTGCTGAAACCAAATTTGATCAAATTAAATATCTAAATTAATGCCAGATTGTTTTTAATTGATTGGCATGTCAGCTTTAAGAATGTGTTTTATATCAATTTTTGACATTGCCATGAACTAATCTTTAGAAAGATTAAAGAATTGGCGGCTTTAGGCGAATTACAGAAGAGTTCAGTTGAATTTGTTGAGTCATTTTTTTCCCCCTTAAAAGCACATAGCCCTCAGTATCTATGTCTTCTTGTCACACAGTATGCCCTTTGTTCAAATAGGCCTATTTCCCCTCCTAAATAGTGACGTCACTTTGGCGCCTCTGTGCCACCGTTGCCCTTCCCTTTAAATTGACACAGAAATGTAACAACATAAACAGACGCTCCCAGCGCGGGAAAGAGCCATCTGCTCGTCTGCAATGAAAAATTAACCGCCCTTTACTTTGATTGGTTAACGCGCGGCAGGAACGTACGCCTCCCCATCCTCCTCATTGGCCAATCTTCATTTCAGCCGCGAGAGCGCGTCAAGTGTTCAAATGTCATTGGACAAAAACCTCTGCACCAATCAACACACACGAAGACTGCCCTCAGCTCTCTCTGTTGGCCAAGTGGATCAATGTGGCTGCTGCGATTGGTGCGTTTGACACGTGGGATCAGATTCCCGCAGCTGATTGGTCAGTTCACTGCTCGGGCGCGATTTTGCAACGCGGGACGACGCTCCTGTGGGCGCACACCGGCCAGTTCAGAGGACCCTCTGCAACAAGAAGGAAACTAACTATCATCACCTTTCAGACTGTATCTTTTTGACACTTTGTAGCGAAGGAGGATCTTTTTCTTTTCTTTCCTTTTTTTTTTCTTCTCAGACCTCTTTGGAAATGAAGGAAATATTCACTCCAGACTGAGAAGGCGCGCTATTTATTATTTTTTTTTATCCTACTTTGTTGAGTCACACAAAGTTATACCGCTTTCAGTTCCTTCCCTGCTTTGGTTTGACATCCTCACAATGACCGAGAACAAACACCCGCACGTTATTTTCTGCAACGACTCTCCCAAAAGAGTTCTGGTGTCTGTCATTAAGACCACGCCGATCAAACCGAGGAAGGCTGAGGCCCTGACACCTACAAGCCCCGGGTTTAGCGACTTCATGGTCTACCCGTGGAAATGGGGGGAGAACGCCCACAATGTGACACTCAGCCCTGGATCTGTAAGTGGGGCTTCTTCACCCACCGGGACCCAGACAGCGAGGGAGGCGGACACGGCTCCTTCACCTGATCAGGTCGGGGTAAGAGCGACTTTTACTGCATGCGTAATGCTTTAAACGCTACATGTGGTGCAAATGCACAAGCTGAGTGTGCAGCTTTTTTAAAAAAAAATATATATATTGTTTATTAATCATGTTCTTTTGAGAAAGTTGACAATAATACCGCCCAAAATACTGATATAATTCATTTATAACATGTAACTTCATTGTAAAAGTCTCCAGCCCAGCTCTAGGTAGAGAGCGCTTCAAGCATCATTATATCTAAAAAAGAAACAATGTGACACAGTAGATGGATACAGAACCGACACTTTGATTCGAAAGGATCATTTCAGAGCTTGAGTTTGTGTGAAGTTGCCCCCCCACCCCACAAATATGGCCAAGATGGAGAGTCATTTAACAAAAACGCCCGCGCAATAGGGTGTGACATGGTGGATTTTAAACCCCAGTTACTTCCTGGTACTGGAGCAGCTGCTCTTACATGACGTCTAGTCGCGCGCCAAAATGTAACCGGATGTGAATGCATTATGATCAACCGACGTGCGTCCTGCCTCACTGTGACACGTGAGACCAGCTCAGAATGAGTAACAATCATTTGCATTTCACTAAATGACGCTATGTTGACACAATGCTCTTTACTGCAGGTATATTTGTAATGACTAAGTATCAACTGAGGTCTTCATTAAAAGTGTACCCTGGACTTTATTCATGTGTTATTCATTTGAGATTATCAGACAATGTAAGAATACATTAGTTTAACTGTATTTGCCAAGTCATGCTCCACATCTGCATGTGGACGCTGTTCCATATGGAAATAATCATTTAAAGGGTTCCTCATTTAGTTATTAAAAACCCTTTCTGTTATTTTGCTATCAGGATGGAATCCGCAGAGGGCGTCCACGGGCTGACACTGTCCGAGAGCTCATAAGCGAGGGGGAGACATCATCCAGCCGGATCCGCTGTAACATCTGCAACCGAGTGTTTCCCAGAGAGAAGTCCCTGCAGGCTCACAAGAGGACACACACTGGTGAGGGAGACTGAATAGCAAAAAAAAAAAGCATTTCAGTATAATGGCTTCTTACTAAAATAAAAAGAAAAGGGATCAGCTATGTTGGTTTTAAAAGAAGAAAAGAATTGAACTCCTAGTTCCTTATGTGAATTTTTAAGCAGAACTGTGTCATAACAAGTTAACTATAAAGCAATGAACATTGCCTAAAAAAACAAATCTTCTCCTCCAGGAGAAAGGCCCTACCTGTGTGACTACCCAAACTGTGGGAAGGCATTTGTCCAGAGTGGTCAGCTGAAAACGCACCAAAGGCTGCACACTGGAGAGAAACCCTTTGTCTGCTCTGAGAAAGGTAGGTTTGAATGTCTGTTTTCATGTGTGTACAAAGAACATACTATTTAGCTGAATTGAATACAGTTAAAGTGAAATCTTTCTACCAAACAACAAAGTGGAAGTTAAGGTTGTTTCAGTTTTAGGGACTTTCCAGTGGTGTGAAATACAGCAAACAGACTAACTGAAGTATTTCTACTGAACGAGCAACAATTGATGCATTTGGAAAGTACCTGATAACACAGAACAGAAAAAACACAGATCACACTGACTCACTGGACTTACTGCTTTCTTTCAGTAACATAACTAAAACACAAATGGTCAGGCACTCCACATCTCATCTGTTCCAAATCACACATCCACTACTCTCGCTGCAGTTATTCATGTCTGTGTCTTTCTCTGCAGGATGTGGCAATCGGTTCACTCATGCTAACCGTCACTGTCCCAACCATCCCTTCTCTCGTCTGAAGAGAGAGGAACCAAAGGAGGGTCAAGGCAAGGCCCAGTCTGTGGATAATAAGGCTGTAGCAGAGTGGCTGGCCAAGTAAGAGAATACTGCAGATACCAGTCCTCTTTTCTGTACCAGGAGTCTTCATGTCATTAACTGCTTAAGCTGTATTTAATCATCCTCCTCTTTGTTCGCGCAGGTACTGGCAGACCCGTGAGCAGCGTGCCCCTACCACCACCAAGCTGAAGGCTCAGGGGAAAGCACGAACAGAAGACCAAGAGCAGCAGGATCCCATGGAGTTTCTCCACTCTGATGAAGAGAACGGGGAAGAGGACGAGCCCATGGAGGAGGAGAAGGGCAGCCAGGGAGGAGGAGGAGGAGGAGGAGGAGGTGCCGCTAAGCGCCGCCTACAGGAGCAACGAGAGCGTCTCCACGGCGCTCTGGCACTCATAGAGCTGGCCAACAACCTGTCTCCCTAAACACCCACTCACTCCATGATCCCGGACTCCCCCTTCCCCGTCCCTTATACCTCCATCCCCAACCCGCCTTCCTGCAGTGTGCTGTAGCTACATAATGTTCATAAATGCAGATCGATGACTAGTTTAGACTATTCCAATCAAGTTGTGAAACCAGACTTTGAGAAAGAGCTGAATTGGCCTGAGATCAGTGTTAATGCACGACACCATCTACACCCCCACCCACAGCAGCAGGAAGGCACAAGCTAAAGCACCTTATTCAGCTTCCATTTTATCCTTTTAGGCTGCTATAATTGTAGATTTGACAACATGAAGAATGTCTCGCTTTCTTCTGTCTTCTAAAGGCAAAGAAAGTGTACCTATTATGTTTTGATCTGTTTTGTTTGCACTTTGATGGTAACGAGTTTTTTTTTTTTTAAAGTATATTATGAGTGTGTATGACTGATGTATATATGGATTAAGCTCAGATGGACAGAATGATACAGGGTGTGGTCATACATAGAAATTATTAAGTTGTGTTCCAACTGTCTGATGTGTCGCAGGTTTCATCTCCGGCATTGTTAAGCACAGCATCACTGCCACGTGTGACAGCAGTGGTTGTAGGAATGACTGAGACAGGTTCCGACAGACTGAGATTTGATCTTCACCTACTCGGCACTCTCTAAGGAGTATATGCATAGGTGGAAGACAGGAGAGAGAAAATAAATGTCAGGGTAGCTGGATCAGTTTGGCATGTAAGATAGTCGTTTTCTTTTTTTTATATATTGGAATTAGAGGTGATCATTGCAAGCCTAATCCAAAGGTCTGGTTATAGTCACAACAAACCCCAAACTTGAACACATTCAGCACTTATCTCTGCATCTACAGAACTTCCCAAGGCCATAGGAAGAGTTGAATCATGAAATTGGTATTGATTTTTTGGTTTTAAGTACCAAAAAAACACTGCAGGCAAATTTGCACATTATTTGTGCTAATTAGATTGTGTCTCTCTTTCACTCAGCTTTCTGTGAAAAATGGCTTATCTGTACTTTTTTTTGTTTAGCCTGAGTCCTTCTTGATTCTATAAATCATTAGTAACATTGTATTGTTTTAGAACAGGTGGTATCAAAAATGATTTAAGCTATGACATTTGAACAAGCATCATAGTATATGTCATCTCATTTTCAAAGGCTAAGTTATGACATACATTTGTGTTTATCCATATCTTTGGTTAACATGTCTCTCTAAGTGTATAGTTATACATCCTGTTGATTGCAGTTGAGCACTTAAGTCTTGGATTACGCTTGCAATGCACTGAAGGTTAAATTAGTCATTCAGTACTTTTCCAGACAATATGGCACCCGAGTTTCAGAAACTGCTTTGTGTAGTGCTGGGTGCTCTTTCTTTAATTTTAAAGCAACACTAAATCTTCCAACACTGTATAAAGCCTCTCATAACTTCCCTGCCCCTGGTTGCTTTTGGGAGACCTGCACCAACAACCTGTCAGTCAAGCTATGTTTGAATCTGTCTTAATTTACAAATGACCCTTGTGGAGTTCAAGTGAAACTGGAAGGCAAGTTTAATGTTGATAATCAAAACACCAAATGATTTATTGTTCCCAATCATAGTATATTTTGAAGCATTTCTAACCCGTAGTCTATTTTGTGGTTTGACAAGAGTATGGCATTTAATATATAAACATTGTGTTTGTTAGAATATGGAGTGTGCACAATTTGTGGAGAGCTTTTGAAGTTGAATTTTAGTTTCAGTTTTGTCCCTCTAATAATATCTTCCCAACAGTTTTTGTTTGTGACATGTGTAGAGCTTGCTTGGTAGACATTTATTCCACATTTCAAAGATTTCTCTGACAGACTGTCCACACTGTTCTAAGATGGCTGGTTTTCAATAAACATTCACTGAACCTGACAAAAAAAAACATGCACTTACTGTCAATTTATTCAGTCATGATTTCATAGTAAGAAAACATCAAATATATAAAAACAAGTTATGTGTCAGTTGAATGATTTTAAAAGAATATAAAAAAATAAGTGCAGAAGATAATAAGCTCCAATATGGAGCAGAACAATGCCACCTAGTGGTGAATGCTAAAACATCGTCCATTTAATTTGTGGAGAACCTCCCTTTTGAATCATCTGTAACATGAATCTTCAGCTCCTCGTTGTTCCCCTCAGATGGTTGGACGTTAAAGGTGAAGTATGAGTACATTAGTCCACCCAACATACTGCAAGACAAAAAGATAAAACCATGACATTGTTAGGAAATAAAAATGTGTTGTTACCACTTAGCTGCCAGTCAGAATGTGTTTACCTAACCCTACTTAACCAAATATGATCATATTCATATTTTGATACTGGTCATGTAAACAGGTCTTATTTAGAATGCAGCATATTCTAGTTAAGAAATAGGAGTGATATTGTAATGAATATCAGCACTACTGTGATCCAGTTGTGCGGCCTCATGCCAGAGATAATGACAGAAATGCGGATATCCAGAACAACATCTCAACCTTGGGTGTAATATTGCTTTTATACGACAGGTCTAAGACCAAAAGAAAAAAAATATTTAAAAAAACAACCAACTAATAACTTTTTTTAAAGGCGGTTGGCAGCTGCAGAGCAAGATTTTGAAATTGAGGACGCACCACCGTCTTTCAAATCGGCAGACTGGAAGCATTTTGGCTTCCCGAAGACAGAAAATGAAAGAGGTGAGAAGATAACAGACAAGACAAAAACTGTGTGCAAATATTGCAAGAAGACGGGGAAGTACACAAATAACACAACAAACACGATGCAGCATTTAATCGACACCACAATGAGAAGCTCCGATCACCTCTCCTTGTTGCGAAAAAAAAAAACAAAACAAAACACATTAAAAGGCCAAACTACACTGACAAGTGGGTTTGCAGCCCTTAATGGAATCTTTGTCAGTTATTATTTGTCTACAGTTTCATTTTGTAAAATTAAATGTGAGAGAATCATATCGTGAGTTGAGTGAATCGTTACATCCCTACTAGGTCCACATCTCACAGTGTGAAAAGTCCCATGTGCTAGGCTTCTCTTTATCAGCCGGCATGGAATACCTCTAGCCCAATCAGAATACTGTCAGAACTAACTGTTGTATAATAAGTATTTTAACAGTTTAAAACACATGGCCTCTTGCCAGGAAATACAGTAGCACTTCTCAGATCAGAATGTGCTGAATGTGTCTTAATACTAAATGATGGGTCATGGTGTATATCCCACATGTCATATTTGGAAAATGCTACAGGAAGATAAGGACTCAAAGATTGTATCAAGACAACATGCACACATTGTGTGTCTGTTCTTAAAACAGCAACAGGTATTTTCAACATTGAACAAACTTTTCAATCTGTGGGTGCATCCTCTTTTTTTTATATCTGAATTTAAGTTTAGGTCAGAATTTAAATTGAATGATGCAAATCTGCTCTTATAAGACATGAAATAAATGAGTGATAAAATGTTATTGCCTTATATGGTTTTGTTGTTTTGGCTCATTTAACTTTGCTGGCAATGTCTTGTAGTTAGGAAAAGTTATAATGCAATAATTATAAAAACAATAAAATAAAAATAATACTAGAAAGAAAAAAATAAATAATTCTTACCAAATACTGAGGCCTAAGAAGTTTGTCCATGAGAACAGGTAGTCTCCACCCACAAAGACGCCAATGTAGGCTACTGCAACATTCTGGAGAAAATGTAAATGATTATACAAGTTAACGGTGATCCTTTTTGTACTAACTTGACCGAATAAAATGTAAAAATAAAACTCTTTCCGGCTGTGAATCCTTTCCTGTACGTTACTCGGCTTGTGAATTTAAAGTAAATAGTACTCGGTGCAGATCTAGTTCCAGGTGTAGCCTTTAGAAAATGTTCAAGAACTCATTGCAAGGTCAGCCGTATTGAGCAGTGCTTAATGGTATTTTTTATCACTATTCTAGGTCTACAAAGAGTTTTCTTATCAGTATGTTTTTACCTTTATTGCTCCAACCACTGCGGTAGTTAGTGCTGAGTTATAATAGCTGCACAGCACTATGGAATACATCAGCACGAACCTGAAAAAGCATAACTGAGACTTTAAACACTTGGTAGATGTGGTAGTAATTGAACAGCATGAACAGATGTATAGGCACATACCCCATGAAGCAGGAGACAAGGAAACAAAAAATAAATGTGGCTTCAACCCAGTCTTCAAATGTGACTGCCTGCAAATCAATCATACAAGGTGGTCAGGTGAGAGAAAAATGTACTGTTCTAGGCATAGAAGTACACACACAGAGTGTAACACAGTTAATATACATACCTCATGTAAATCTCCGGTAAATGCACTTGCCAAGAGAGTGGGGATGATTATGATTAGTGCATTGTAAAATAAGACACCATACTTCCCAAGACCCTGAACAGAAAAAGAGGAAAATATGTACAATAATGAAAATCATCCACACAATAGACTTACAGAGATGAATGTGAGCAAGTTCACCTAAAAACAGTCAGGTTTCCTGCATGTTGTACTCGTAATTCTTCTCCTTTTACTTTTTAAAGCTGAATAAATCAACTATCGTTAGTCAAATCATGTTTAAAATATTGGATGTTTGCGAGTGATTGAGTCAACCTGTTGTTCCTTTATGTTTCTGTATGTAGACTGTGTGCACTCAAGGTGCAGTCGAGAGCCTGTTTACTTAACGTAACGCTCAACAAACTAAACAAAAAGAAAACCTTTGTTGACACCTCAACAATAAGTACAGATTAAATCTAAACCAATAGACTTTTAGCAAAAGCCTACAATGCAAATACAAGCGATCAATCGATTTTTAGAAACAGGACTGAGAACACATTCAAAGCTCTTTCTTTGGCAGTGCAGCTACAGTGTAATATAATCTATTCTAACCTTTTATTTGTCTGGCACTGGACCGTGAAAGACAACCAAATCAGGCAGGTTACCACACCTGCTGTCAGGAAATACAATACATTCATCTCTATTTGTACAAGAAGTGCAGGGAAACTCGCCTCAGAGCCAAGTTTCTTCTTGGTGTACACGCTGCTAGCAGCAGTGAAGACATCATTGAGCAAGATGAAAGTGTATCCCTCCACATCGAATGCCAGATCAGAGCTGGATGACAGGAGAGACAGAGGGAAAAGTACAAGTGTTATGGGCTAACTCTTTTAAGCAATCTATAAACCGTTTCTATTAAATTTGTTCACTCTAGAAATCCATACCTTGCAGCAACCATGGCACCAAGGATAATGGCCGCAACACTGTACACAAGGCGTTTAGGAAATGTTTTTCTAAAAAGCAACAACAGAAAAACTCAGATAAATACCTAAAAAAACAGAATTCACTGATTCTTTGTCTCCATAATACCTAATGTACTGTTCCTTTGAACCAGTTACACTATAATTTTTGACAAGTCCAATTTCAATTATAACCATAATTAGCAAATCAGAGATACGTACATCATAAAAATCAATCAATCTTTCTTTATGAAGTGCAAATTCATCAGATATGTTATCTTAAGACACTTTGACACCGTACTCTTTATTTGATCATTTACAATGACACAGCATTAAGCTACCACCACGAGCACAGCACTAAGCAACATTTAGCAAAGTAACAGTGAAAGTCAAACAAAAAGCAGCCATCTGCAGCAACTTTGTTGGGTTTGGAAAGTTGGATAGAGGCTTAGACAAACAGAGCAACAAGAACAATCTCATGTAGTCTTACCTAAGTATGTATACTTCCAAGATCATTGTCATCAAGATGGTGAATTTCCGTAGCACTGTAAACATGGGTAAACTGTAAAAGACAAGATGTTTGAGCACTTTGACACTGGAAGGTAAATATCCACTGAATTAGGTGACAGTGAAAGCGGATGATGACCTGAGTTTTTTAGTGCTTGCAAGTCCTGTGATATGGTTCCCAACATATAGCAATGGCAGAGGGAAAATCTGGTAAGACAGCCAAGGACAATAAATTGGAAAGTTAAGTAAAGTTTGATAAAGAATAATGATGGGGACAAATGGAAAAGGCTTACCTTAAAGAGAATACTGATGTCAAAATCTTGAAATTGGACTGTTTTGCTCTTTTTTGCGACATAAAGGACAACAAGAGTGGTGGCCATCTGAAAGTGACCATACAGTAGCTCATTATCTGAAAGTGACCATAGTAGTCTTTTAGTGTGGGAATACCTCACAGGCAAGAAAAATCCACACCTTGACAACTTACCTGTCCAATTCCTAGACACATGTAGGAGGGAAACCTAAGGGGGGAAAAACAACATCAGAGGACAGGCTCACAAAATGAACTCACTGGTAAACAAGCTTTCCTCCATTGACACCAAGGGTCGCCAATAACGACAGGACGATAAAGCGACACCTCAGCCCTACCTGAAAGTGGTCAGCACGGTTTTATTCACCACCGTAAGAATAAACGAGCTGCAGGCGTAAAACAGAGCGGAGAGGAACTTGAGCTGTCCGGAGTGTTCAGCAGCTTCTTCCTGGCTGACTTTGGCAGACATGTTTAGATACTAAAAGGACTTCCCGATGAAAGTTGTTTAACGGTGCGGTGAGTCCTTGCTGGGTGACGGGGTCCACCCTTGAGAACCAGCGTAGTCGAGTACATTACTGTGGACATTCGTAACTAGGAAGTGACGACATAGCAACAACCGCTTGACTTTTTTTTTTTTCTCAATCTTTTGGCTAAAACTCTGGAAGCCCATTTTCGCCAGTTAAAACGATAAAAAATGAAAATAATAAAGTCATAATAATGAGATAAAAAGTCATAATAATGAGATATAAAGTTAAAATTATGAGACTTTATTATTTTCATTTTTATTTATTTTTTACTGGCGGAAATGGGCTTCCATACAAAACAAACTTTTATCAGCAGACTTGATTTTTTTTTTTTGTTTCTATTTGTAAACTTTATTTACATAATTCACCGCCAAAAAACACGATGTCTAGTTAATCGTTTAAACCTTTGTTTTAACAAAAAAATAAACTAACTTTATTTAGCAGTATGAAAACCAGAGTTTAGATTGTGTAGTCATCTGATTATAACGGTGTTTAAATGTGGATAATATCAGCTGTTTTGCTTATAGGCTACTTGCTTTTTTTAAATCATTCTTTCATCAATATGTAAACTTGTGTAAAATTTGAATGACCCCAAAAAGATTTTAATGAAAAATCAAAAAAGACAAGCATACCCCCAAATGGGTGCTGGCTCAAAAAACAAACAAATAGGAGAAGCAAAAAAAGATCCGTACAGCTCTTTGGCTTGTGGATCTTTTTTTTGCTTCTTCATACCAACAAAGTTATAAACCATTTAACAATCTGTAGTGGCTAATGACTTTGTTGAATTGGTTAAGCATTATAAGGCCAGTTGTAATCAATAAGCTATTGTAAACATAGGCCTATTGATAGCCTACTAATGGCTAACAACATGTCAAAACAAAGTCTAAAAACATGGGCATTACCAAGAGTAGCATACAAGTAGATTATGTGGAAAGGAAGACTTATTGCTTATCAAAACCTGCATTATGGTCACTGTATTTTTTCTTTCAGAAGAGGGCTGAAGTCGACTCTTTTTCATGGAATGACAAATGTAGCACTTTTCTGATTGGCCTATATCAAAGGGTAAGCTGATTGTTAGGTCTATCAGTTAAACAGTATTAGCCTAAGATTACACTTCAGTAGATAAGCAAGCAAAGCAAAGCGGCCTTTCTGCCATATATGCTGCCATCAAACATAACAAACCATTTTCATGCTCACAATGCTGTTGTCATGTCATCTGTCTTGGGAAAAAAAAATCACATGAAATGTTACATTTGTAATGACAATATGCACATGAGAAAACACTACAGTATTGTACTTTACACAAATTCATGAATCAAATGTCATGGTTATTCATATTATTTCATATGGCACTTTGCCAATATGTGTAGATATTTCTTTTGGAAAATTTGCAGAGTTAAGTACAGTTAGAGGTTATCTAATGTGAAAACAGATTTACAAACGCTTATCATACTGACTTGGATCCCATTTCCGGAGTGAAACTGTTAAAGGGCAAAGTTTTATTTGCAGAATTTGGTGCTACTCTTCAGGGACATGCTAACTATGCAAAGTACATTACACGTCAGGTATTTGTTTTGCAGAATGCAAATGACTGAATATTTCATCCTCTCTGCTGAACCTTCTGGATCTCCAGAGAAGGAGTTTAAAACACAATGACACTGGAAAACAATGGAGTTGTAAGAGAGATTCTTTTGCACACCAAAATCGGTGTCTCCACTTGAGGGCGCTCTTGAATCAGACTTGTTCAGGCTTCACAGTGAAAAGGAAAAAAATCTTAAACTGATAGAAGCAAGTAAAAACTTTCACCTTCAACTTGTGCAACTCTCTCGTTCATCATGCCACTTTATAGGCTCAGAGGTTCTCTTTGTTCTGTTCTACACGTGTCTGTAGGCTATACAATGATTTCTGTGTTCGTATTTGTTTAAAGATGAACTACAGCCAAAGGTTTTTGACAGGGTAAATGCTGGTGAATCAGTTAACAGAGGAGTTATTATGATGATAGATCAAGCTGTTGGCAGGATTTAACAGCATACAGCTGTGACATGTTTGTGTGTGTGATGGGAACTTTTGCTGTGACCCTGTCTTGTTTTCCTTCAGCAGCATTTTCTTTTTCTTTTCACTTTTTTTTTTTTCCTTTCACTTTTCATTTTAGTTTTAATTGGATTCCGCCTCAGGTATGTGGTAAAGCAATAAGTGCACTTGCAGTCAGATGTTGAACTGCCTCTCATTAGTGTGCTTTGTGACTACCTTGACCTTAGAAATCTGCTCTGACTTGAGCTAACATGAATGGGAGAGAGTGACTGCTCATTAAAGAGCGTGAGTGACGCAAAATACTCGGATTTAGCTTCAAGGTGTTCTCTGCTTTAGAGTGGAGATGAATTATTATCGGCCCAAACAGCCTGAAGACTCAGGTCTTGAACGGATTCATAGCTCCATGTTGGTGGCAGTTAGTGAAGTAGGGAATTGTGAAGAGTTTATATTGTCATGATATCAGCATACCACTATATTTTATCATCCATTCACATTATTTTGGAACTTTAAAAGGTTTTTTTTCAACCCTTACATACTGTTTGTATTCAATGCCTCCACAGGTCTGGGTCAATTTTGACCTGGCTCAGAAATTCCCTCAAAACAAGTGAATATACAAAATGTTTAACTACACATCTATTTCGAATGTATACATCGACTTCATGACATTAATCAATGGATGGTTTATTCTTATTTAGTGTTTCAGAGATTAGGGAGAGTGTGTTTTATTAAGCCACTCGTTATTGGAGAAAAACATCTACTTTCACAAAATCTGTCATTTTTCTACTAAAGACGCGAAAACAAAACAGGCACAGTGATTCAAAGCAATCTGACTGAAACTAAAAATGGAGACAAACTTCTGGAATGTCTGGGGTTTCTTACATAACCATGTGTAACCATTACAACCATTAAACGTTGTCCTCATTCTTATATCATCCAAAAAATATTCCTTACCATTTATATTAACTACTAATTCAAATTTGATTAACACTGAGCACACTAGACATTAAAAAGGTGATTGCAAACTAGCAGACAGAACGACTGCTATCATGACCAACAGGTGACTGTCTCCTTGAACACTGTCACTACTGTCCCATTAAAAGTTACACACAGACATGGCATGTACATTTTCACAGATATTTCCTAAAACCAATACACTGCAAAAATTATGAAATACATTGCTAGTAATAAGTTAAAATAATCTGCCAAAGGGGGCAAGAAAATTAATTTCAGTGTCTTGAAGTAATTTACTATCTAGATTAGTTGGAACAATTAATTAAGCCACTCAACCATTAAAGTCTGCTTGCCCAATTTGTCAGATATTCATACTTATTACATGGAATCCATTACTTTTTGGGGGGTTTCATATCATGATATAAGATTATCAGCTGAACTTGTCAGCTGAATGAGGCTGAAAATAAATGTAATAAGATGTATTTTACAAGAAATGAGCAGATACACTTGCTTAGATTTTGGTTTTGCTGTGCACCTTTCTTGATTTTATGTAGGTCAAATTTGAATGCCAAGCTTGAACTGTGTTGCTTACTGAAAAGTTGTATGCACAAATGAATTAGTGTGCCCGAATACAGGTGACATTTGTTTGCCT
This sequence comes from Labrus bergylta, assembly GCF_963930695.1. Taxonomy (NCBI): domain Eukaryota; kingdom Metazoa; phylum Chordata; class Actinopteri; order Labriformes; family Labridae; genus Labrus; species Labrus bergylta. Next base: position 24,220,309 of record NC_089196.1, on the reverse strand, counting down.
GTATTTGTGCAACTCATTTTCTAAATTAATTTATCACTTTTCTGCATTCAATAAAACATACTGCAGAGTGCTAAAACCAGCATCAGCATTGCTTGGAAGCTGACGTTCTTTGAGTCTTGGATGATTAAAATTGTTTGTCAATCCTATTATTCTGGATTTGGTTTCATTAAAACTCAAAGAAAGTATGATAAATTTCAAATCACAAAATTATCTCATCTTATAAAAGGCATGCTTGTACAGGCGACTCCATGCTAAGGTGTGTGTGTGTGTGTGTGTGTGTGTGGGGAGGGGGGGGGGGGGGGGGTAAGGCTGAGAATGAATCGACGACAGATGGATCCCCAATGCAGATGAACGCTGGATGTTGAGAATGAACTGGTGAGAGTGGCAGTCTTACAGCTGCACAACAGACTAGAGAAGATCTGAAGCACAAAACAAGCCCACACTAGTCGTTGTAATTATTGCAGGTCTGAAAGCATAAATCTGAAAAGATTTTTTATTTTTTTTATTTTAGGAGAGTTCGGTTTAAAAAATCTGTTACGACTGTTGTTACATATTGAACATTGGGCAGTTATATTAATAACTTTGCATTGCTTCCTATGCAAAAGCCGCTTGTTAGGTTTCTTCACACGCTGAAGTTGCTATTCTGTACTTTTTGCAGACAGTTTTTGAGATGAATAAAAAAATATATAGGAATTTCTTAGCAAAAAGAGTGACTCACAGAATGTTTAGTGTATATCAATATATGATTTGGGAGTGGTGAGGAGGCATGTCAAAGGGGGGCCTGGCAGAAAATGTTTTCCCTTAGTTGGATAGGATCTTTACAACTGCATGACTCAGAAAGAGATCTAAACCCAAACTACTTTGAAGCAATGACGTAAACCCGGAGTGAGGACACAATGTTTCTGCTCTTTCAAAGAACTTGTGTAAAAAATAAATAAATAAATGTGTGACTAAAAACACAAACACAAGAAAGATATTGTGTACGTCAAACATTTGCTTAAAAACTGTAAAAGGAAATAATGTGATAAAGGATCTTTCACCTCTTCATCATCTACTTACAGAATGATTCACTTTGGACTGAAACCAAACAATCCAATAAATAAGCTAAGTGAAGCTTTTAGAGCTCTGGAGTGTGTAGCAGCTTGTCTCTGTGGGGTTAGTCAAGGCAGTGAAGGCAGCGCTGCCAAGGTTTTAATCATCCTAAGACAAGTCTGAACATAAATATGGTTCAGGTCCGTTCCGATCTGAAGTCATATTTCCTATAAGTGAAAGATAAACAAAGTTGCATTTATTATCCCAGATTTCTCTGGGTTTATTTTGGTATAACAAAGACAGCAATAAATACCACGGGACGTCTGTGGCTCAGTTGTTAGCGTCGGTCAGCTCTCAAACTGGAAGGTCAGGGTTCAATCCCCAGCTCCTGCTGCAACATGCACCAGGCACCTAACCTCCAAGTTGCTCCCACTGTTTTGTCGGTGGTGGCATGTGAATGCGTATGAATGGGAATAATTACTTCTGATGGTCACTGTTCAAAGCAACCTCTGCCATCAGTGTGTGAATGGCTAGGTGTGACAAGTGGTGAAAAACAATTTAAGTAGTCAGAAGACTAGAAAAACACTATACAAGCTCAAGCTCATTTCCCATTCATGATCTCTATCATTTTTAAAGGTTTATTTTGGGGCTTTTTGCCTTCATAGATAGAACAGAGGATGGAAATCCTAAGAGAGAGTGGGGAACTACATGTGGGAAAGGAGCCAAAGGTCTGACTTGAACCCAGGCCGCCTGCTTAAAGGACTATAGCCTCTGTACATGGGGCACAACCTAACCACTAGGCCATCTGTGCCCCAACTGTACCTTTTCAAAATGAATGAATATCAAGAAAAGAAAAACAGGAATTTTCTCTGTTTATATCTGGCTCTTCCTGGACAGTGATTAATATCCACTGAAGCTTCAGACCTCAAACTAGGTGGGTGGCTGTGGCTCAGTTGGTAGAGTCATTACCTCTCAACTGGAAGGTTGAGGGTTCAATCCCCAGCTGGGTAACATGTCCGATGTGTCCTTGGGCAAGTCACTTAACCATGCATTGCTCCCACTGCTTCATGGTGGTGTATGAATGGATTAGTGTGTTGTACTTACTCTCTGATGTACATCACTTTGGATAAAAGCATCTGCTAAGAGAATTGTAACAAGCTAAGAGAAGAAAATATAGAAAAAGCAGGATTCACATTTGTAAGAGTTTATTTTTCACAAGTGTACAAAAGAAGTCGGGAAAATTCAAAGTAAATCCAAACTGTTTAAGTACTGAAAAGTGAAATATCCCTGGTATAGCAGTGTTATATCATTGTATGACAGAGACATCATGCATCAACAAGAAAGGGCAGTTTCATTACATCACTGTATTCACTATTTGGTTGTTTAGTCTGTTATACATCTTTTAGGTACCATAGTTTTACATTATTACGGTATTGAAAAACATCATATTTTCTTTGAAACATAAAAGGGTAGAAGCATAAAGAAGTAAAAAATAGAAAAAGTCAAATACATCTTAAACAATGTAATTACTTTTCACAAGTTGAATCCCCATATTTTGCATAATGGTTTAAAGCAACAACTATAAGGACTTCTGTATATGACACAGGCTCTTAAGAAAACAACGCAAGGAAAACAAATGAAAGAAGTTTCATTTTTTGTTTTTTTCTGTATAAATCTCAGTAAGTTGATTTTAGCTTCGTCCTGCAAGCTTCAGCAGGAATTTCCTCAGACTGATGTCAACACATATGGGCTTCCTTCTGTTCTTTACATGCAGTCTGTGGACCAAGAAATGGAGGAAATGATGTTAAAGTTGAACATAACAGAATAATAAATATGCTTCATATGTAATCTAACTGAAAGAGTGAAATGAAGCACAATTGAATGGTCTTTAAAACTTACATCAGTGCATCGATGTCACAGGCACTGTTGTGTTTCTGCACCTTCCACTTTCTAACTCTCCGCAGCATACTTGCAGAGATTTCCTTTTGTGTATTGATGCAGCATTTTGGGATGCCGGCTGCTACATGGAATTGGTTTTCATGTAAAGATGGTTTGAAAAGAAGAAAGATATGATAACTCATTTTGTAACAAGAATAAAACTATAGCTTTAAACCTACTATAGACAGATGCATTGCATTTCCTTTATAATACCTAAGATATTAAGATGTGTACTAATGTTGACTGCAATATACAATACTTAACTCAAAGCAACACCTGAATGTTGCTTTGAGTTAAGTTGGGTTTAGAATATTTTAACAGATAAAATAAGAGAAAATCTGAGCTAAACTGAAGGCAACAGTGTCTGCAGAAGGATGTAAATAGGTTTTATCAGAGTTAAAACTCATGTTCTGTCTTAAAATTGTTCACATCCTCTAATGTCCTTAAAAAAATACATGCATACTCTTTTTTAATGTTAAAGGTCAATGTTAACAGAAACATGCAACTCTATCCCTGTTGACAATAGTGTACATTTTTAGTTATGTTTCCAGCATACATAAAAAACGGTTATCACATTCATGTACTCCCCCCCTAAAAAATATTTAAACTTCTCATCTTAAATAAGAGCATGTTCAACTTCTTGATTTTTAATGAGAAATTGTCAAAACAAGGGGCTTCTTACCATCAATCGCTGTGATGACAAATGCAAGCAGACACACAGCAACAAAGAAAACTTTCACATCCATGATTGCAGAGCGAGTGAGCTGACAAGATGTGTGTTTTCTGTTTAAGTACAGGGGCTGAACACACGCAAACACCTCTGCACCCACCCATTCATGTTCAGAGGCAAGCGTGTGAACATGTGCTCAAACTGTTTCAGTTGTTCAACTGTTTAGATCATTAACCCCAGGTGAGTTAAACGTTATAATGAAAACAGATTTTACTTTCATTTTGAACCTGACTCTTTGTTCAAACTTGATGAGTGTATGGTACAGGTATGCTCTTTGGACGTGCTCAAACAAGCTTAATAACCACTCTTCCTGATGGCATCCTATTTGATTGACGGATACAGAATCTTAACTCGACAAGTTTAACACTCACTGGCACGAGAGATATAGGATATAGGTCACCTCAGAAAATGATGAAGACTAGCATGAGCAAAGACATGTAGGTTTTTAAACAGCCTATAAAAACTTAACATTTTATTCTTAAAGCTATAACATAAGTCTGCAGGTATTGGTCAAGACTTAATTGACAAGATTTCAGGCAACAAGCAGCGGCGTGTTTAGGAGGGTGGCCTAGAAATGTGGGTCCCCCCCAGGTGCCACCCCAAAAATCCTGAACTATTTGGCTATTTGCTCTGTCAGAGGCGGGACTTATGTTAACTCTTAGGTCTTTTTTTGCAAAGGTTGCTTGTATTTTTCTTTACATATCAATATAGCATATTTTCTTTTTCTTTTTTTTAACTTTTAATTGTAAATAAAAACTTTGCTCATCTATTAAATAAGACAGGTGCTGGGAAGATAATGCACAACCGTCATACATGCAATGAACTGGCAATGTGTTGGGGCCAGAACATAGTTCTGCCATATACATTTTTAAAATTGTGACTTTGAACATACATCTTCTTTTTGGGTTATTAAAAAGTAAAGCTAATTGCGCAGTTTTCTTGTGTTAAGACTCAGTAGCTGAGTTAACATTTCGCAATTATTATGTTCTCAGGTGTGGTTTACAAACCTCAGATCACGTTGTGCAATTTTCCAGAACATACAACCAAACATGTTATTATTTGGTTTACAAAAACATCGAATTCTTCCCTTGGGGATAAATGGCAGAATTACCTCTGTGGTGTCTATTGGAAAGTGGGAATGTTGGAAATGTGGTAGCAGTTAAAGCCAAGTAATAAAAAGTGTCTGAATGGTATTTGATTTGTTATTCAATTTCAGCACGCAAAAGTGAAATAACCCAGATCCCATGTTAAGCCGTCAAATCACAACAACTACTTTTTTTCTCTTCTGTCTGAGCCAGTTTGACTCTAATGTACTCTAATGTTCTGGATGTACTGCTGCGTCAAAAGAAGTACTCGCTATCTGCTTGATCTAGATTTAATGTTCAGAAAGAAAGAATCTGACACAGCAGCTGTTCTCACACAAGCTGAGGCTGATCAGAATGTCATTGCATTGCCCAATTCAAGTTTTAATGAATCATGGCACATGTAGAAAGAGCATCAATAAAGCAATTGCAATTAATCCACAGAGAGAATGAATTAGTGTAGGAATGTCTTAGTGATTATTGTCTTTTACCTGCTCTTTTGTAATATTAAATAACAAACAGTAAGGCAAGTAAGGTGTTTTATCTGATTTTTGCAAAGCACCTCAAGATAACACTTGTTATGAATTGGCACTATACAAATAAAGATTGGTTGATTGATTGATTGATTGATCATTCCAACCAGTACAATATTGAGATTTTTCACTCAACCCAAACACGTCAACATCTTGGTGATGTCATCAGGAGAGACTCCTCTAAATACATCCTCTGGGAACTACATATGTTTGTACAGAAAGTACAGAAGTCAATCTGGTGTTGAGATGGATCAAGTTGTCTGTGCAAATTCCTATTGCAACTCATCAAATTCAAGTTGGGATAGTCTACAATTTATATGACAGATAATTTTCTGAGTTTGCTCAAAATAATTATCAAACAAGATGTGCAGCACAAAAAAGGGTCATACTGCCAAAAGTGGAGAGGTATAATAACAACGCCATTTGACTATGCTTATTGTGTTAATGGAGATCCTGATGAGCATCAAGAAGATTTTCAGGCCCTTTGTTTACATCATGGCCTCTATATTGTTTCAATGTCTGATCAGGTTTCAAATGAAAATGAATAAACTGAGGAGCAGAACTTTACTATAGCTGACTGTTGTCACTTTGGTCTCTCAAACTGCTAAAGTTAAATCTTTGAATGTGACACGAAACATTGGATGCATCAGACGGATTAACAAACATTTTTTAGAGGGCGCGTCACACAGGATTTGAATCAGCCGGACAGGTAACTGTCAAAATCAGGGAGTTCCTGCCTCACATCGTTAATAAACCGCAGTCACAAACCGTTCCCTGGCACAAACATCGACTTTCTATTATCACACACAAAGTAAAGGCACAGCTGATGTCACACACAGTGTCATACAAACACTGTCAATTTCTGTTATATGCTTTATGTTATATATTTATGTTATATGCTAAAAGATTTGCTGGACTCTTCTACAAGTAATTCATAGCAACCACCCTTTTATAAACTTTAAGACATGGGAGAATTTAGTCTTCTAAATCTTGCTTGTGCTCATTACATAAATTGAGCAAAAGGAAGCTGTCGATCACAGCATCCAAACAAACGGTTTACTGGAAAAACTAGACTCTAGGTTCAAGTAACCAAAACTGATTTCACCTTAACGGTTTTTATAGATGATATCTCTTGCCAATCTTGGGAAAAAAGCCATTCCTGTCACTCTCACACTTTCTATCACTCACACACACACACACACACACACACACACACACATGCAGATACAAGATAAACATCAATGAATCACAATCCTTGTGTAATTATTTCAGCTTGTACAGGAATAATGAGAACAGACAGCAGATGTTTTGGCAGTGATTAATTCTGTATTTTCGGAGATTTTAAATTTTCTACAACACAAAAAGTAACTGCTCCAGCATTTCAACTGAGCTGTTTCACATGGATGTCGCTCTACGTCTTATTTACAGTGTTCCCTGCTTTAACACAAGTAACTGAAGTTATCGCTCAGGCATGTTATAGAATAGAATTTTGTTTACACTATGTGCATAAATATATACATTTCTAAATTGGAAATAAACATATATTCTAGTCATTTCATACATATAGCCATACTTGAATTTACCTCTTCATCTGGATGAAGAGTAATTTACTTTAGTTGAAATTATTCTCCCTATGGGACCTTAAATGGTCCTTAAACATAAAGAAAAATCCCAGCAGGAGGGAATAAGAGTGAAATAACATTGAAGTGGGTTTTTATTGGTTCAAGGTTTTATCTCTAGGCTTAAATTGGAACATGAATGATCTGCATTTTGTCAGTATCAGTCTAGTACTCAGTCTGTCCTCTGTTGGCCACATGCAGCAGTCGCAGCAGCATGTCTGCAGCCGAGCTCCCTGCATGATTGTCGGCAGGATCTGAGGCCTCAATCCCCCCCAGGCAGTCGGAGTCCACCACACAGCTCTCTGAAGAAGAGGGGGGGAGAAATATTTCAGACTGTGCCAATCCACCAAATATCATAAGAGTCGTGTCTGAGCATGACGGTAAAAACAATTAAGCCAGGCTGTACCTGAGTTGCAGCAGACTCCTGAGGCAGCGCAGCGTCCTCCCTCAGATCCACAGGGTCTCCCTCCCGCCTGGCAGGGGGTGAGCAGGTAGTTCTCCTCCACACAGTGGGCTGTTTCTGGGGAGCCCAGCAAGCAGCCGAGACCCTCTCCACAACAGATACTGGGGCCAAAACAGCGGCCCCTGTCTCTGGGGCCACAAGACATGCACTAGACAAGAATAGGTAAAATAATCCTCAATCACATTCAATAAATCCAGGTGATTTGTTTTGGAACATGATTACTTGTGTTTTGTTAAGTTTTTACATAAATACATTTTATTTTGATCATTGCAGGACTATGTGTTCTAACATTGCATTTTATACATTTTCAGTCAAAAGTTCATTTTTTATGCAATCATACTCAAACAACGCTTATAATTGTGGCATGCATATTTTTTTAAACCACTTGCATCCCAATATACAATTTTGATTTGGCCTCTCTTTAAAAATGTCCCTTTTAACCCCACAAGCTTTTCATGAATACACATAATGAAAATGTCATGCATTAAAACATATAGCCATCTTTTGAAAATACAAACAAACTCGTCTGTCAAATATCTTAGATAGCTTAAAAATATATATATATATTCTACTTTGCTAACAAAATAAAGTTATAATGTGCTATGGTGCAATCTCTCATTCCGTTTTGGGTGAATAGAAAGTCTTAGTTTCTCTGCACACGTCTAAAAAAAACATTAGAATTAAGGTTGACATCATAAAATTCTGGTGCATTAATTTTCAAAATGTAAAAATAATAAAAAATGAATACCTCAATTTCTTAGTTGAGATTTCATTTTCAGATCTTTCAAAGAAAATTACTTTATAAAGTAGAATAGTCTCAAATACTGCTCGGTGAAATTTCAAATCCATATAATAAAAGCAAAGTCAAAAGTTATAGAGAAAGGGGATAATTCTCCTCACCTGTCTGATCCCAGTCTCCGGCAGGGCTCGCTTCCCTCCTCGAGGGCAGTTCTGAATGTAGCACGCGGAGGAGAGCGCGAGGAGTCCCAGGACGCACAGGGGTATCACGGAGTTAGGCATCGCTGCTGCTGGTGTTGGATGGGATGAAGGTAGGATGTCTGACTGATGTCCCGGTCGATCTCTCACTTATAAGCAGGTGGACATGATCTGACACTCTGACGTCACGGTCGCACTCCTCTGCTTTCCTACATGCACGCGCGCCTGAAGGCCACCAGCGTTCGTGCGGCGTGTGCGCGAGGGGGTCACAGCAGATATGGCTCTGCATCAGATGTGTGCCATCTAACAAATGAACCAAAGAAAACATGCAGTTTATGTATTCAGCTCTGCGCCACACTTATTTGGCGTAACTATTCGGGGGCCCACAATAAAACGGCTTGACATGAACAACTAATCAGCGATGTGGACATCTAATTGGATTAACAGCAATAAGCGACGTGATTAAGCACATATCCTGATCATCACGCGCAATTCATCTGCCAAGCCAATCACTGAACGACAGTCATTTCTCTCTTGAGTGACACGAAGGCAACTTGGCATCACGACAGCCTCGAGGTCGTAGAAATTATCCTCCTGATATCATTTAAAGAATATTAATTAGCATAACAAAATTAGAATTTCAAATAAACACAAATATCTGGAGTTCAGTATTCCGTTTGGTGTCTGGTTGCATGCCTGGGGTTGTGTGTTAACAATTAGCAGGTAGGCTGCAGATTAGTAAGTTAACGATGCACAAAACTGAGCATCAGAGGCAGCAGGTTAAACTGTGGAGGAGTTTTCTTTTGTTAGCACAACACTCAAGATTGTTCCTTTGATAAAGGGGTTGTGCTTTATTCCAGTCGTTATGAAATTGAACCCTACCTTGAAATTCTTGAACATTAACGTGTGCTTCAATAGAAACAGCTCTTGCATCTGTGAAAAATCTTGAATAAAACACAACTTAAAGCCGGCATAAAACTGAAACAGTGAAGCCAACGATTCTCACAACTGATTATGTTAAATTAGTCAATTAGACCGTAATGTTAGTAGTAAATATCACTCCATATATAAATATCACTTAGAATGTAAACACTAAATCACCTATACCACTTGCAGCACAAACAGAGGAGCTGATGTCTCCTTATCACATGCAGAACTTATCCCAGTCTTTGCTCTCACTGAGCGGATACAGGATCATGACCTGAGTTACGCTTTTTGTTGTCAGGGAAACCAACAAATAAATGATCCTGTTTATGAATGAGGTCAAAAGAAACGTGTTTCTTCTTGTCTGTTTAACCCTTTTGTGGGAGCAAAACCAGACCCATGAAAGGAAGTTTATGTGAAGTGAGAAATGAATACTGGAGGAAGGGCACAATTGAAGACTTTCAGCCAATGCAGGAAAACATTGTGCACACGTGTTTCCTCACAACTGACCTTACAGAGAGAACAGTAAAATAGAAGTGTATAAATGTATGTATAAAAGTAGATGGAATATATTGCTTTTTCTTAAATTCTGAACTGATAAAGACATGCCACTACACAGATTCATCCCAGCATGTGCAATTTAATACAAGTGAAAAAACACATTACAAGAGTGGTACATCATCAACATCTTGTTTTCCTTTGTTAAATGATATGCTGCCTGAAATTATACAGAGATGTGTTAAATGTAAAGTGGTGAATCTGGTGAAGAGGGACGGAGCAGAAGGTTGAGCATGTCCCTCTCTGTTTCTGCACAAAGACCAAACAGCCTTGAGTCGACTCAATTTCCGTTGAAATGTTTCTGGCCTCTTGCTGTCCGTACTCACGTCCCCCAACCTTTTTCCTTTGTGCGTCCTACCCATCCACAGTCTGTACCAAGGCTGCAGAACCAAGGCTGCACCTACACAACACTGCTCGGTGAAAGGCTAAGACAGGGAGAGGGGGTGGAAGGAAGAGAACAAGTGTTTTTTTTTAATATTCTTCAGCTTTTTATTTTTTTATTTTTAGAAATATCTTTGCCTTCAGTGAGGTTCTGTGAGCAGTGAATAGTTTTTTTATATCCTATTTGTAGCTTCAAGGCTCCAAGCACATTTCAACACATTCACTGCTAGACGCGAAATAATTATCACGTGAGTAAGTGGATATGATGATAAAAAAAAAAAAAATTCAGGCAATTCAGTTTAACGTTTGAACAATATACAGGATAATCTAAGAATCATCAGACATTATTTACATGTTTACACATCTTTAAATAGAATTCACCATCTGTACATTTTCTTTAAGCACAGCCTAGGCCCTAGACAAAGAAACCTTGAGTTCAACGGTGTCCTCACCTTTTCAACAGTCTTGATTCATCACAGGCTCTGACATGTAAATGTGCCCATTTGAGCGTCAGTCAATGATGCACTCTTGTTATGTCACCGCGCGGCGTAGGGCTCAGGCAGTTAGGGCATGAGACATGATTGGAAGTCGATTCAGTGGCAGAGTTGAGTGGTTGTGATTTTCTCCGCAGGCAGGACCCGCAGAGCAGGTGGCCACAGGTTAGACGATAGACGCATGACACAGGTTTGGAGTAAACCGAGATGGAACAGGAACAATTGGAGCATGTCTTGTCACCTGGCAAGCAAATATGAGGGAGAAGTCATTTACAGTTAATAATCCTACACATTAGAAAGTCATTTCAGTTGTTAAATGTTGTAAATTAAGTCTCTAGTTTACTGCCTTTCTTTCAAACTCCCACATTTATTCTTAAAAAAGAATTGGTTCAAATCCTGATGAACTTTTTAAACTAAATGTTACCAAATGACCAGCATCAAGCAGGCCACAGAGTAATGACAGAGCTGTTCCTCTGAATACTGAATTAGTGAAAAACAGCCCTTAAATAAAGAATGCGACGGGCTGTGTTGTTGGAGAGATTTTGCTTCCAGTTTGTGGAGAAGAACAACACGTAAAATCGAAGGCTTTGTTGATTAAACTCTGCATTGAAACCTTTAACTTGATCGATATGAGAAAGAAGCTGATCAGTTTGTTACCCTGGTTTAAAATCACAAGGTAAATAGCAGAAAAATGACAGTAATGTTACAAATAACATACACCAATGAGCCATAACATCATGACCCCCTGTGCAATTATATTTATATCTATTATGGGAGTCTATTTTGGGTGGTGGTGTACTGGAGTGCATTAAATAGGGTTAGATAATGCTTCAGAAGTTAATATCATTTTTTTTAGATCTTCCTATACGCTAAGTAACGTCTCAATCCACTGATGTCACAGCACCTCAAAAGGTTAACGATACAACCTTAACTACAAACAACAGTTTTGACATGTACAGAATGTGATGTCTTTGGACATTCAACTGATTTGAATGCCCCCCTCCTCCAATTTATCACCCAGTTAGTTTTCCTTCATTGGTTTGTTTTGTGTTATTTCTTTCTTTGTTGTGTTTTATTTCATTTTTGCTCCACTGTTAAGTGTTCTTGGGGTTCTTGAAAGGCGCTATATAAATACAAGCTATTATTATTATTATTATTATTATTATTATTAGGGTCGAGTCTTATATAGAAATAGGGCACATAGAAGTCTTACCTCTTGGCATGTTTAGGGTGCCTGCAGTCTGAGCGTGCAGCGAGGTGCTCAGTGGTTCAGAGTCATTTTTCTGCCGGGACAAGTTCATGGTGAAGGAGGGCCGGCCCTGCAGAGCGGAGAAGAGAGCCTCATCCAGGCTGGCCGACAAACGCTGCTCATGAGAGTCGCAGCTCGAGACTTCAGAAGTATAGTGAGGGAGCAAATATGGACACGACAAACATGTCAGGCACAGGAAGGGGGGGTGGGGGGGCATTTAAGATTGAGGGTCTGATTTTGACAAAACATATTTTACTCACCTGAAACGGTGTCATTTTTTGCTCTTTTTGTTTTCTGCAGTAGTTGCTTGTCACTGTTCAGCTCCTCTTTGGACTCTTTGGCTATATCACTTAGATCTCGTTTCCTTCTCCCTTTAAACTCTGAATCAGTATCCGTGGTCAGAGGCTGGGAACTAAATATGTGAATCCCGTTTTCTAAAGAGTATCCTAAACCAGTCTCTTCTTTTGTCGGGATTCTATTTGAGTTCCTGTTGCCACCATTATAGTCAACACCAGCACTGTTTATCGAGTTTGTATTATGACTTGGAGACTTCTGGGTCTGTACAACCACCTCGGATGCTACAAGTCTGGAGACCTGGGGATTCTCTCCCTCCCCTTGTCCCCCCAACATGCCATCCCTTCCCATCATCCCTTTCTGCAAGAGAAAGAGGTCGATGCGGCTTTTCAGTTGGGGGTTAGGAAGAGGCTGGGAGGTCGAGGTAAATGGGACGCCAGTGAAGGGGTCATTTGGGGGTCTACCCCAAGTGGCTTCTCTCTTCTGGTGCTCGTCCAGTGTGCTGTTGTCCACTGACACACCGCTGGGCAGCAGCATGGGCAGCATCATTACCTCCTGGGTTATCGGGTCGAGGAACTCCTCTGGGACGGAATGATTGCTGGAGTCGGGCAGAAAGTCAACAGATAATTAGAAATATTTTCGAAATCAATAATTGAAAGCTTTATGATAGGGGCTGATCAAATAGTATGATCTGGATAACAATTATCCTAATATGGAAATCTTTTTTTTTTTTTTTCTACCCAGGATTAGGTAATAAGGTTTTGTCCCATTTTTTCCTAAGAAACTGGATATGATCTATTGTTTTCAAATAGACTATCAAATCAATACCAGTGCTCTAAATTGGACAACATGCTTGCTACATACTTTGTCCACAGGGGGCGCCAAATGCACACAAACCAAAAGATCCAGACAGTTGCTTTTATTAAATATGTTGAGCTCTCAAGTGTAAAATATGGTAAAAGTATCATGGGCCTAGTGGTTAGTGCGCGTACCCCATGTACAGAGACTGACTAGGATTGGATTACCTGAACTTATCAAATCTTTTTATCCTTTCAATCCATTTTCAAATGTTGATCCAATCTGATACCTTTAATCAGATCAGATTGCTTTTGGACAACTGGGATGAGGGGATCTTATAGATGTCATTTTCAGTAACACATACCTCGTAGGTTTGGCAGCTTGTGATGCCGTTATTTTTTTGCTGACAGAGGCGGTAAATAACACAGGGGCTGGCAGTTGTCTTTGATTGGCTTCATGGACTCTTTTAATCCTCTCCACTTCTTCTGGAGGACAGCAGCGAGCAGGTTGTCCCCAAACAACCAAAGCCTTCAACCCCAAAGCTGAGGCTGCACCGCCGAATGGCACTGTGACACGTAGTTGTGTCACAGCACCCAACGAGGGCAGACCCCGACTCCACAGCTCCTCTTGGCGACAGTTTGCAGGTTGAGGAGGGGGCAGGGATTGGGGCCGGCCGCCACCATTACTTAAACGTGCGAAACAGACGCGTGTCTCCTCCCTGAGCTCGCAGCGAGACCGACCAGTTTGAACTCTGGTTCTGGATCACTGGATCCAGTGTTTGAATGGCACTTCAAAGCATGGCCTTTTTGTTGAGGATCATCTAGAGTCTGTTCCCCCCACTGTCGGGCCTGAACACTCCACTGGTTCCCGTTAGTCTGCCGAGATTTACAGTCTCGCTGTTTTTTTCCTCTCTGTTCTTTCTGGTCCTTCATCTGCGTTTGCTCCTTTTGCTGAACCTGTTTGTGTTTATTATTGTCAGAGGGTAGTGGGTCAGAGCTGGTGCTAATCTCCAGTCTCTTGCAGGCCTGTCCTCGGTCCATACCCCAGGGCCACAGCTCCACATCAACCCTGCACAGCTCCACCTGGAAGTCAAACTTCAATGTCACCTGGGGAAATAGTATGCATCATTAGTGTTTCCGTAGATTCAAATCACTTATTAAAAGAACATTGTTTGGGTTTCGTTAAAAATAACAGAACTGCACTGCCATTCATTTAAAATGGATTTTCTGATAATATGAGACTGAGTCTAGCCGTCTTTTAAAGAGGGATAATAGAGAGGTAGAAACTTCTTGTTCTTCATTACCAAAAAATGTAGACAAACTCTTGCACACTGTATGGAGTTCTGGTACAGAAACGATGCCAACATAAATGATCACCTTGGATCTCTCTCTCTCTCTCTCTCTCTCTCTCTCTCTCTCTCTCTCTCTCTCTCTCTCTCCTCTCTCTCTCTCTCTCTCTCTCTCTCTCTCTCTCTCTCTCTCTCTCTCTCTCTCTCTCTCTCCTTCTCTCTCATCTCTCTCTCTCTCATCTCTCTCTCTCTCTCTCTCTCTCTCTCTCTCTCTCTCTCTCTCTCTCTCTCTCTCTCTCTCTCTCTCTCTCTCTCTCTCTCTCAAAGCTTTTGGTTAAGATTATGACTGAAGATCTGCAGTTTGTTTTCTTCATTTTTCTAAGCTTTGGTACTTGTTGATACTATCGATCATTCAAATAACAGAGATTTTATTGTTTTAGAACATGTGGTATCAAAATATATAGATGTATTGAAAACATTTCAACAACTTTAGAAATGACCCATACAGTATATTGATCCTTGACTCATGGAAGAGATACTATGCTATAGCAAAGTTTCAGGAGCAGGACCACACCTCTTTTGGCATTCAGTCTGTTAGAATTAGGTTAGAAACTGCAGGGCCATGGGTTCAAGTCTCAGTTCAGACTTTGGGACTGGTTGACTGAGAGGTGCATCATCTTACCTGCACGGGTGGACGTAGGAAGTACTCAAGCTTGAAGCCCCGCCTTCGGAGAGCAGGGTCCGCTGACACAAGGTTTGAGACGTCATAGCCATCTGCACAAAGCTACAATTGAAAGAGATAATCAAACAGGAAGATATTTAAATTCTCGACTGAGAAGCAACAGTCAATCGGTTAACTGCAACAATGTTAAAATGTGTTAATTTTAGGCATGTTGAAAAAATATGACCAATTCTAGAAAACATTTACATTTCAAGGGCTCCTATGATTCAATATGTGACACAAAGCAATACATTTAGACAAAGATAAATTTGACATACTTTAATAAAACAAGGACTGCAAAATGAGTGACGGTAGAGGACTGGGGCAAATAAAACTGAGGAAGTCTTAGAGAACATGTTTCCTGCCCTCAGTGTGGAGAAAAATATCCAAGATCACATTACAACATACCAATAAAAAGAACACAAGGTCAGTTGTGATTCAGTTTCCCACATACCCTTTTGTATCTGTGCCTTTCTATTTTCACATCATTTTCCCTTCTCAACCTTGTACTATTTTATGTCCAAGCTGTCCATGTAAGGTAATTTGCCCTGTTCATCTCAACAATCATCGGTCCAAGTAGTCAGTAGACGTAAAATAAGGTTAAATGATCTTTCGTAAGACACTACACTGCTGTAAAAATAATGGTTTCTTTATGTTCCAGGTCATTTTTGAACACCGTTTTTACACGTCACAAGGGGTTTGCAGCTGAATAGAATGACAAATTGAAAACACTGGACACGGTCAGTAAAAAAAAGTACAGTTACGTGATAGTTCCACACACCTTGTTGCAATGAACTGAAGTGTGAAAGTGCGGCAGACAGAGATTCAAAACCATATTCTCCAACCTGTGAAAAAACAACAACAAACAGACTCAAAACTGTACCTTTTGCGTGCTTCACTAACGGTCCACTGTACGTCAAGGCAAATAGAGGCATTCAGTGCCTACAACACTGACTCACATGACAACAATACCCCACAATGTCCTGCATTTTTCGACCTTTCACCTCATACCGACAAAAAACCTTGAGGGAGGAAGAGACAAAACTCACTTCTGAGCTCCAACATTAAACTGCAATTTTTTTCAAGGACTTTTCCTCATAGATGCTATTATGTTGCGTAATACAGTGTAGGATAAAAACAAGATAGTGACGTCCACTTTTACTGGACGTCGTGTTAGTTGGGTTTGATTTAATACAAATTAGCAAACAAGAACTGGTCAAAGACAAGTAACTCTGCATTATAAGAACAGTACACTTCTGTTTCTGCATCAAGGATAACTGTTGATATTAATAGTCATTCAAGTTAACGATGGAATTGAACTAATTTGATAATCAAATTTAAAACTCTGCTGCTCGCTTACAAAACAGCGACAGAAACGTCTCCTCTTTACTTTAACTCTCTCATCCAGGTCTACACTCCCTCCCGCCCACTACGCTCTGCCAATGAAAGGCGTCTGATCCAACCTTCACAACAGGGTCCTAAGTCTCTGACTAGTCTCTTCTCCTCTGTTGCCCCCCGGTGGTGGAATGAACTTCCAAACTCCATTGGATCTGCAGAGTCCCTCTGCACCTTTAAGAAAAAGCTAAAGACCCAGCTCTTTCATGAATACCTACTAACTTAATGATGATGGTCTCCATATTAATGATGATGATGATGATGGTAGTGACGATGGTTTTTGTTTGATAACAACGACTTATAAGACGGTTTCTATACTGATTAGAGCTCTCAAGAACTGCTGTCAATGTTGTGCTTTGCCTCTGGTCACTTCCTGTCAGCACCTGTGTGTCCAATCAGGACTCAAAGCTGATCGTTTGCTCTTACTGACATTGTTCCCTTTTTTCTAGATCCTTGCTTGTGTTGTACTTACTCTCGCTTTGGATAAAAGTCTGCTAAGTGAATTGTAGAATTGATAATAATGAACAAACAACAACAACAAACAGGTAATACATTACTGTGTTTAAGGTTAATTCATTTTTTCATTTCATTGTTTACTTGGTATAGTACACCACTGAATGAGGTTTGAACAGTATGTCACTTACACTTTTATTTAAAAAATTACTAAATCTTTTATCTGCACATTTTATTTTCCAGCTACCGGAAGTCGTTTTATTTTGGTAACAGACACCTACTGATATTCATTAAAAATCCCTTTAAAAAGACACATTCCTGATCTTAAAGAAAGCTATGGTCCTTACACCTGAATTATCCATTAAAAAAAAACATTACAGTGTGTACTATGGACACAGGTACACTTTGGTTCCCATCATCTTTACAGGTGTTGACTCTGTTTAGCCAATGTGCTACATGTAGCTACCACAACCATGTTGGCTAATATTGCAAATGCTGAGCAGGATGGACAAAGCCGACAATACCTCGATGGAGCGGGCAAACCTTACTTTGCATAGTCGATGAGGATCTTGGTTGTTTTGAGTCTGTATTTCGCGACCCTTACTGTGTAAAAGTCTGTCGCTAATTGCTGTGAGCTATCTGCTGGTGTAGATGGCAAGAACTGCGGAAGCCGAGATGGGACACACTTAACGTCGTATTTGCGAAACGCGTCAGCCGTTCTCAAGGAATGCAACAGGTGTTGAGTAAAGACGGAAAGGAGACTCTTAATTGTGTTGCGTTTCAGCTGAGATTTGCGTGTTTTCTTCATCAGTGCATCTTGAAAAGGGGAGCCGGGTCTAACTTCCAGAGGTTTCACTTGACCATTTCTCATAGCAGTTTTGACATAAATGAAGTTTGTCTTTCTTTTTTCTTTTAAATGTATCTCCTCCTCCACGTAAAGGTCAACAGGGTTGCTTATCTTTACAGGATGCAACTGCGCCGCTTGCAACATTTCAAGGACACCTCAGTAAGATGTTTGCTTTTCCCTTTTCACTGTAGGTTATGTCCATTCAGTAGCTTACTCAGTGTTTTTTTTATTTATTGAAGGAGCCTATTGGACATTTAGTTAACATCATATGACGACTAATACAAAATGTACCCTTTTTTATTGTATGATAAAATAATGATTTACTTTGCAACCTCGTTGGTCTGTGAACTCATATAACCATTATGTACACCCTGCATGTGTATGGATTTTATACACTCGTGTCCAGTACTTTGATTGACATTAATATTTTAATTTGTTTCCCTTCATTTAAAAGGGAAACATGTTAGTTTCTCTTTGTAAAGTTTCTTGTTACATTACGATTGAACATTTTATAAACAAAACATAGTCTTGAAGATGTAACCTACAGCTCATAATTAATTAGTAGTGCAGATGTTAATTATTCTGCCAATATTGAAAGAGGATAATTAGATATATTGTACAGTAGTCGTTAACAATAGTTTACCCTTGATTCTTGTGTTGGTAAAAAAACAAAAAACTTGTGTACTTTAACTTGTGATTTTTCATTGTATGAGCACCTATGGGCAGCATGGATACATTAATGACTCTTTAATGATACTTACAAAAATCCTTAACATTCAGAGGACCCCTCATTATTTATTCGTGTCAGTCTTTCTGAAGCTGATAAATCAAATATTTTACTCCAGTTTGCTGTTAACCACAGCACAAATAATGTTACTCACTGACAACCCATTCTGAATTATTCACATATCTTTATTAGTTTTGTTGAATTTTAACAAAGGAGGGGTTTTAATCAAGCCAGAACAGTACTAATAACATAAATGCAAACAATAATGTTGAAACATGTATAAAATCCATAGCATTTTGTTCTCTAAATAATGCAATACTGTAACTACATTTATCACCTACATCAAAAAGAACATCATTTTTTGGACAGGGTTGCTATGATTGCACCATTATGGTATAGGCCAATAGGCTATCTACACAGTTTAGAAAAACACAGAAAGGAAAGCTCCAATGGCACATATTTTCTCTGTCAGTTCACCATAATATAATAACAGTAATAAAGATGATAATACTATGTAATATTTTAGAGATAAGTTAATATTCTTGAGCAACATCTTTGTATGCTGGCATAAACAACACATATAAAAGCCATGATATTCACATCTGAGTCTACTGTACATCATAACTCGTGTGTACTACATAGTGCAGTTAGCCTGAATGCTTCCTTTAAAAAGACGACTCTCCACTTTTTTTGATTTTTTTTCTAAACCTCCTTCTCCCCCGCTTCATCTAGATGAACCATACAGAGGAAAGTGAGTTTTTAAAGACATACAGACTCCCCTCAGTTTGACTTTTGTGTCTCACTGTCCTTGTGTCAAGCTTTGATGAACGTACCACTTACTCCCCAACCTGCAAAAAATCCAATCCCTTTGCACGTTGTATATCTTCACTTGCTGTATTGCCACTAGTCCCTCTATCGTCAATCTCATAAGCTGAAGCTTTTCATATGTATACACACATGCACACACCCCCTTTCTCTCTCACACACTCACTCACTCAAACACACATTTACAATCTATAACTATTATAAGTGTTTCTATTATATCATACATTCTATAATTTTTTTTTTTTAAACTTTGGAAATGCCGACTGTTTTCTTCGATTTCTTGGCTGTAAATGCACAAAGTGAATGACACAATTGTCATAATAATTAAATTCAAATCGTGTGCTTTCATTCACATTCTTCTTGCAGCTAGATGGGAGGAAAGTTGAGTTTTCAGCTCTCTCACGACCTCCAGTGGTTGTTTTTAGTCACTGCAGGCGGCCTGCGGTGAAGGCGAACCAGGTTCCCCCGTCATCTTAAAACGTATTCTATATTCATTTGGGGTTGATTATCTGCTAAACATATCTATTTTATTCAATTTGTAGAAAATATAAACTCTGTTGCTCTTAATGATGTGTGTAAATGACCCATGCATGTTGGACCCTGTTCATGAAATGACTTGAAATCAAGAATCAGTCTGTGTGACCTTTAACATTGATATCTGCTGGGTTTCAAATTAAATAAGTCCAGCCATGTGTGATGATTCTTTGTTACTGTTTTGCTGATCTCATAATTAAAGCACTGAAAATGATAATCACACTCTTGATGTTTTTTTTCCTCCATCTATTTCCCAGCGTTTGTTCATCTCTTCTACATGCTGGAAAGGACGGAGTAAGGCGCTCTCTGGCCACAAATGAAGATAACATCACACACTCTGACCACTAATTCTACTTTTACATTACCAGTGACAAAGACTTACAATGAATAAATACCGCATCATATTCTCGTTGATCATTTCTGACAATATCCCTGATTGTCTTGGTCCTTTCTAGTTTGGGCAATAAAATGACCCCTGTATTAGTGCTGTATTCTAAACATTGTCATTTAACAGTTGTTGTTTTTTTTTTTGCCATCTGTCAGTGTGGCACACTTTTCATGAACACTGATTATGAAACGTGGAAGTGTGCAACTAGTGAGAGAAAGGCTGCTTAGGAGGTTAACAATCATTGGTAGATTGAATGTATTTCAACTTTCTGTTCAGTTGATCTGCTTGATACTGATCATGTTGGATGTAACAGTCGGCCTCTGTTGATGCTCAGTGTCTTAAGTTGCTTTGAAAAGTATGCCAAACTGCGCTGATTTATTCTATTGTAGACTGCAGTGTTTTTTCACCTGTAAGCTGTAGTGGTTTTGTATGAGAGGCCTTGTCACTGTGAGTGGATTAAGCTGGATAACGTGTCTATATCTCAGTGGACTCTATCCTCTCCAGGCGTGAGGGTCCCGCCCAGGGAGGAGCAAGCTGGTGGAGAGACGGAGGACCCTTCTGGTCCTCACAAGGCGGGGAAATGGTGAGGGCGATGGGGCCAGAGATGGAGGGTAGGGGCTGAGGAGACAAAGGTGACAGGGCCGGAGGTGGAGGTGGAGGGGAAGAGTTGGAGGACGTGGGGGAGGTGGTGGTGGTAGTGGTTACAGTGGTTGTGGTGGAGGTTGTGGTTGATTTGGCTCCCAGCTGGCTCATACGTTTTTCTAAGGCTTGGTTCTTCTGCAGTGTCTCAACGTAGCTGAGCTGCAACTGTGCCTGGTATTTTAAAACGCGCTCTTTCTCATCCTGCCAGGTGTGTCGCTCCTGGTCAAAGTTGAGGGCCTGACGTTCCCTTTGCTGCCGCTCCAGGCGCAGTGCAGCCTGCAGCTGTTCTAGCTGCCTGCGTAGCTCCCCTGACTCGTCCCAGTGACCCTCCTGGTTCCGCTGAGGTTGGTGACCATCCTGTCGCAGTTGGGCCTCCTGGCAGAGTTGTGCCTCGTGACGTAGCTGGGCCTCCTGTCGCATTTGGGCCTCATGGCAGAGCTGGGCCTCCTGACGGATATGGGCCTCCTGCCGCAGCTGTGCTTCATGGCGGAGATGAGCCTCCTGACGGTGCTGGGCCTCCTGCCGCAGTTGGGCTTCTGGTCTGATCTGGGCGTCCTGTCGCATCCTCATGTCGTGCTGCATGTGCGCATCTTGTCGCTGTTGTGCGTCCCTCCATTGAGCCTCTTCACGTTGCCTCTCCTGCCTCTGAGCCTCCTGCCTTTGAGCTTTGGCTTCATCACTCTGGAGACTCAGCAGGGTGTCGGAAGTTGGGGTGAGGGAGTTGGTTGAGGTCTCTGGGGGTATTCGTGGGCAGTGGACAGCTCCCCACGGCGGCAACAGCCCCGCAGCAGCTAAGTTAGGGCTCACGACTACTTCTGCCCCTCTGCTCACTTCATTCAGAGCCCGCTTTAAACTGAGCACCTCTGCCTCAAACACACCCAGCTTCTCTCTGAGAACGGACACCTGTAGAAAGGAAAATATTTCATAGGAAAATGTTTATTTGTTGTTTATGTATTGTTCAAATCTTGATGCATGTCATGCCAAATCATGTTATTATTTAAAACAAATGTACAAAAAATGTACAAATAAATACAAATAGCAACATTAAATAAAGATACTCATGTTTGAACATTCATTTGACAAAGGAGCAATAAAGGAGGGATAGTACTGATGTGTAACACACTGTAACATGTTTTCAGATGAAGGGGTGCTGCTTGTTTATGGTCTGTTATAATATAGTAACCTATAATATAGTAACTTGGTTTAACCAGAAATGGAGAGAGAGAGAGAGAGAGAGAGAGAGAGATTTTCTGATTACAGGGCGGTGTACAGTTCAGAGACAGGAGACTGGTATGAATGGGATGAACTGATTAGTAATTGGTTTTGTGTTTGATGGTGAGGGAATTGTTGTACCAGGATGAAAGTTTGAAGGTAGGAATGGTTTTTAAAGAGTGAGCGGTAAAACCAGAGTTAAAATGTTTCCTCAGCAGCTGGAGGCGCTCTTGTGCTGTATTGTACACAGTCAGCATGCTGTGGAAAGGACAGACAGGTGTCTATTCCTGTTCTAAGAAACCAATCACTGCCAAATCGGAAAACTATAATCAACAGTTTGACATATTGGGAAAGTTTGCAATTTTATTTTAAAGACTGTTTAAAGGAATGTTAGCATCTGCATATAATTATTTGGTCTGTGTTTTTTCTGTCATTTGTATCCTCTTCTCGGAGGTTATTGAGGTGTAAACATACCTCTGACAGAGTCCTCCTCAGCTCTCCCTCACACTTCTCAAGCTCCAGACTCTTGGTGCTGTAGGAGTCCTTCAGCCCCAGCATGGTCTCCTCGCGCTCCCTCAGCTGGGCATTGAGCTCCTTCAGCTGACCCCTCAGGGCCACCATCTCTCCGGCTCGCTGGGTCACTTCAGCCTGACTCTCCCTCAGCTGCTGCTTGAGCAGGGAGATCTCTCCAGCCTTCTGACACACCTGCAACACGGCAAATGAGCGAGCGAGTGAGTGGTAGTTTTTACAATATTTGTGTACTGCTGTTGCTTGTACTTGCTGAAGACAAAGACAGCTTCACACACACACACACACACACACACCCTTGCAGTCAGTGCTGAGGCTATCATGATGTAAACTTGATAACATTTTACTTAACCAGCCAAGAGCAACAACTCATACACTCATATCTCACCTCCCACTTGGTCTCCTCCAGACGAGGCAAGATGTCAGCCTGCTCCTTCCTGTAGTCCAGACACTTTCTCTCCAGCTCCTCCCTCTGAGCCAACAGAGCCGCCATCTCCTCCTGCAGCCTCCTCTTGTCCTGGGACAGACGGGATATCTGGGCCTGCAGGGCAGTCTGGGAGCGCTGAGCCCGCCGGGTAACCTAGAGATATAAACAGTGTCTCTTTATATGTGAAACAAACATGTTTATCTTTCAATACCATCCTATAATGCTTGTTTTTTGAGAATCTAGAACTCTGTACTGTCAAATGTTTTTTACCCTGCTCATATTTGATCTGATTGACCTGTGTCTCCATTCAACATTTTGGAGAGATTCCATCTATCATGTCATAACAACAACAAAAAGATCAAGGTCCTCCAAAGAGTTTCTATACAAAGGAGTATAAGGACCACATTAATCAAACATTTTGAGATTAAATTCAATAATTTACAAGAATAAAGTTGTAAATGTATGGGAGTAGTCATAAATACACGAGATTAGAGTAAAACTTTTACAAGAATAAACACGGAAATTGACAAGAATAAAGTCAAAAGAGAATAAGTGAAGAAATTTCCGAGAATAAAGTAAAAAAAAAAACTAGAATATAGTCATACATTGACATGATTAAAGTAATAAATGTATGAGAATGAAGATTTTTTAGTCCATAGTTTATCAGAAGAGCATAGTTTATCGCTCGGGGAGATGACTGCTCTTCTGATACAACCTTTTTAAATTTGAACCATAGCCAAATTGAAATCGATTTACAAATTAATTATTGTAAATTAACAATTTTAATCTCATAAATGTACAACTATATTGTCATAAATGTACGACTTTAACCTCAAAATTTTAGATTTCTTTTTCTTAAATGTTGCCCTAATTCTCTGTCATATTTGAAGTGTTTCATAACATCAAAATGTTTCTCTCTGCAGTGTATCTGTGTTTCTGTGTTTCTCATTGGCATTCTTCAAAAAGGACATGCTGCTGCTAAAGGCTTTGAATGTAAAAAAAACACTCTGATATTGTTACAGGGTAGTTTATTTGGATATTTATGCATTTATCTTTTCTCCTATTTATTTCGGCGCTGCTGGGACTAGAGGACTCATACAGGGTGTGTCATTCCCAAGCATTTTTTAAAAATATATTCTGTGATGGATTTAGAGTATATTTTTGTTGGAATGCATAACATACCACAAATTAATACAAATAAATATCGAAGTAACACAAGGCTTTTAAAGAGGATTGTTGTTGTGTTGATATTTCACGAAGACAGAGTAACTGTAGTAGCTGCAGGATAGTGAACTTCTCATTGACTTTTAAAATTGGCTGGAGGAAAGGCATTTTTGTTATTGTTCCATCATTTATCTACGTACCCCCCCCAAATACTTGCACTAGATTTTTGACCATTTGCCTTGATCAGCAATTTGTCAGAGATTCCACAAAGTTTGGACAGGAGGTGTAGATGCATTGAAATATGCAGGGAGGTCACCTGCTGCAGGCGTGAGGCATAGTTCTGTCTCAGCTCATCCATCTGTCGCTCCCACACACGCTGCTTCTCCTCAAACACCTGAATGATTGCCGCCTCACTTTGGTCCAGGTTTCTGCGCATGTGCTGCACCTACAGCAAAGAAGAATAAGTGGGTTAGGACGGATGAGCCATTAAATGTAACTTTACTATGTCCTGTCTATGAAGGTTTGGCCAGTTCTTGAAGATGCTATTACTTTAGATTAATGTACTTCGCACTTTATATCAAGTTCCATTCATCTCCACTGCCCTGGGTTGGCTGCTAAACTTTGTAAAAGTTCATCTTACTATCTGGTAAAACAAAACATGACAGCATTACTAATGGCAATTTTTTTTTTCTGAACTGTCCCCTGAAGAGCCAACAAAGTGCAAAACAATTGGAATGTGCCTGCTGACCTCTTGCTCTTTCTCCCACAAGCGGTCTTCAAGATCCTGGATGATGTCATCAGAGGAGGGGGAGGGCCGTAGAGGTGCTGGGGCGTCACTCAGGTGGCTCAGTCTCTGATAGGACGAGGAGCTCTTTCCCGAGGACGACCGGCCGCTGTCTGAGGCGCTGAGCCCGTTCTGGAGGTAAGAACCACATCATGCTTACTTCCATTTATGACAGAGAAGTGCATTAACCAGCAGTCTCAGTGACTAGATAATAGTCTCACCTGGTAGCCGGGCTTTTCCAGCTTGTCCAGCCCTGCAGCTGCCCCTGCCATGCCTAATCTGTTGATATGACTGGTGGAAGCGCTGAGAGGCCCCAGGACTGCTGGGGGCCCGCAACCAGACCCCGAGCCAGTATACGTGGGCAGGCTGGTCAGGGAGTTCCTCCCTGAGTCAGACATCCCTCCCTGAACCACTTCATTTCCATTTCCCCCACCCTCACTCCTGCCCCCCCTTACTGGACTGTCCTGGTCCAGGAGCAGGGCCTCTGGGACCTCTCCTGCCTCTCCTCCTGCTCCATCCCTGCCTCTCCTGCCTCCTCTGCTCTCACTGAACCCCTCACTCCTTGCCTCAGTCTTGCCCTCACTCCCAGCCCCTCCTGCCTGGCTCACAAGGTTTTGCATGGAGTGGAAGCTCTTGGGAACCACCGGCTTGAAGGCAGAGGGACGAACGAGGCCTGAGTTGTTCTGCATGGCCTGGGATGATCGAGGAAGTATAGAACAGAGAAAGGAAGGAAGAGAGAGGAAACCAGTAGGGAAGAACATACATTATTATTGGATACATAACTGCAGTTACAGATAAAGTTTTGACTATAAAACTAAGCAATGTCAGGCATTCAAACACAATGTGGAGCATGGATGAGACCTGTTGTGATCAATTTGAAATTGCCTGACATGGATGTGATATATGTTCTGACGCAGTTTGATCCTGGCTTCATTTTTTTTTTTATGTCTATCTTACTACACCACTCACGTGTCCATGAAGTGTTACAGGTGGCTACAAAAACCCAACATACCTGCTCTGAGGCAATCTCTGACTAACAAAACTCAGATTCAACTAATAGTAGGACGAGGCTTCAGTATTCTTCAGTAGCCAAACAAAGTAGGTATGGACTTTTTCATGAAAAGTAAACAATGATTGAGGAAAAAAACTGAAGTAAGATACTAAAATTATTTGGCCATTTCTGACAGTTGAAAGTTTTATTTACAAAGTGATAATCTTGAGTTAGAAAATTCCATCTTTTTGTTTGGAAGCATTTCCCTTGCTTAAAAAAATGATTATGTCCATTTAATTTCTTGAACTCTGCTGCTCCTCCTACCCTCTAACAACAGTTCTTACAGCACTGAATAGAAAGTGATGATATTGCAGTCAGTATGGAGAAGAGTCAGTTTACAGCCAGAAATAACTCGACGGTGAGTATTGAATGAAGGCAGACTCGGGGAAAAAAGTGATGATATCATTTAAAAGTTCCAGTTTCCAACCCTTGTCTTCTAAATCGTTGGTGTGCAGAATCTTTTTTGCTCGTGAACACTTATTTAAGCCTGGATATCTGAGAGCACACCAGTGACTTCCCTTTTCTCACATTTCTAAAGATAATTACTTCTTAAAGGCCTTGAGTGTTAAAATTAAACAAACATTACATTAATATCACATTTTCTACCCAGATAATCATGTTAGTTCCCCATAGATTCACATTTAAAACCCATTTTGACCCCAAAGTAGGGACCCAGTGTACTCAGTCTTATAGTACCTGTTCCAGTTTTCCTGACACGGGCATGATCTTGGGCGGGTTGTGGTTTGGAGGGTTGTGACCACCTGGATTGTTCTCGTCAGCTCTGGCGGCTGCCATCTCTCTGTGCTGGTGCTGGTTCATGACAACAATGTTCTTCTCGTTTCCTCCTCGTCCCACAATGTTCCCACAAACGTCTAAACCTGCAGCCTGCATTTCCCTCTCTCTCTCCCTCTCCATCCTCTCATTCTCCAGCCTCTCTCTTTCCCTCTCCCTCTCCCGTTCCCTCTCTCGCTCCCTCTCCCTCTCTATCTTCTCCCTCTCAATCCTCTCTCTCTCCCTCTCTCTGGCTCGCTCCCTCTCCCGCTCCCTCTCTCGCTCCAGCCTCTCTCTCTCCACTCGTTCCCGCTCCCTCTCCCGGTTCCTCTCCCTCTCTCGCTCCCTCTCCAGCCTCTCTCTGTCCCAGTCTCGGTCCCTGTCCCTGTCTCTCCCCCTCTCACGCTGCCTCTCCCTTTCCCTCTCCCACTCCCTCTCCCGCCTGCCCGCTCCGTTGCCACACTCCAACTGGTTGTTGTTGGACGGGGCGGTCATGGTACATTCAGTGTTGGTGGAGGAGGCTGTTTCGGTGGGCCGGTCAGTCCCGGTACAGGTCCCAGTCCCGATACTAACACTCCCTCGTTCATCGCTAGAAGCCGTCCCGTCTGATATTGTCGCCGGGGGGCGGGGCAGCCGCTCTGCGCTGCAGCTGCGATCGGCAGGGCAACGGCGAGAGAGAGGAGGGGCCCGGGGCAGCGTGGTCCTCGTACCCACTGACTTCATGGCAAACTCCTGCTCTCCTGCCACCCCACTGCCAACACTGCCCATAGTGGGGGTCAAAGGTCAGGGATTAGAGGTTAGGAGTCAGGATTGGGGAGGGTCACAGAAACATTTGGATGTAGTGTGGGTCATCACAACCTAATGCAGGTAGTGGGGGCATACACACTAGAGGAACACAGAAAAACGAGAGGAGTTATACAATTTTGTAACTGCATAATGACTAGTTATACAATAATAGATAAAGCAGAATAGATTCCAGCCCACATACAGGGGCAGCGGGGTCCTCCCACCATGATATAAAATGATAAGGGTCAAACTAATAAGTCTGGACATTTATGTGTAGTGAGGCTGAAAATAAAAAAAAATGTGCGCACAAGTGTGTTCGTGAGGTCAATCACACACATTGGCATCGTTGGACTTAAGCAGTGTTTGTTTAATTTGCCTTTTTGTGGACCACAAACATGAAACAAGTCTAACAAAGTACTTAACAACAGCCCTGCAATAAATATACACTATTTGATGCTCACAGTGTTCTATATTTGTTCGCCCTGCTTGCTATAGATTTGATCTAAACTGATGTTTTATCAGATATTTGCAAAAAGCACCATTTACCCCACTGCAGGGTTTGTCAGATCAATAATAATACACCAAAATAAAAAACATGATCTATATCTCTCATAGAACCCTTTAATTAACACTAGTGTATAACTACGGTCACCAAAAAGTAACAAATAAAATAATTTCCCTATTTGTGGTCAGATACACACTTCACTGTGGACAATACTGTCAACACTTATAACATCCATAAAAATCAATAATCAGGTTCTTCAAATGTACTTATACATCAAGGAAACGTCACAAAGCATCAAAGGATGCCTAACAGAACTTTTTATTTAAGTCAATGGTAGCTTCTTAAACTGTAGTGGTTGTTGGGTTTATAAAGTAACTACACATTACATGAAAGAGCAATACCACTAGAACATATCTAAACATTTCACTCCATACAAAAGAACAATTTATTGAAGGGTTTTTGTGTTATGACACTTTAGAATGAAGGAGATTTCTGTTTATGTGTCCACACATGTTGAGCCTTCACTTAGTTGCCATGCAGTTTATAAGTTATGGCTATAAAATGAATACAATCCACATTACAACATCACTGCATTTTATTCTGCCTTCATGGTAGTTCTGTCTCACGCTGACAGTGTTTCAAAGAGGTGTTGATTTTACTCTATGGTCATTTTGAGGCTGTAGTTCGAGGTATTGTTGAACTGTATTATTGTGTTATACTTATGAAGCAGCCTAATATTGTATAAGGTTTCATTATTTTCAACATTTTATCCACATTGAGTTCCTGTCTTACAAAGGGCCCTTGTATGAAAATCTACTATTGTACCTTTCCGGGTGGAAATCCCAGGATAACTCCAATATGATGATATGATGCAATACGATATGATACAATGTGATACACAATACCATATATCATTTAATACGATATGATATATGATAAGAACCAACATGATATGATACCATATGATATGATATATGATACAACACTATGCTATACTATACAATACTATAAAGTACTTCAAACATATAGGATATGCCATGCGTAGTCAAAGACAACAATCTTGATATATATTGCGAGACAATAATATTGATACATCCTGATATCCGGTTGACTCAAGAATACAAAACCCAACAAAAAGCTGAAGTGTAGGATTAATGAATGTATTCACTGCAATGAGGAGTAAGCTTTTCTCCTCATTATGCTTCATCATTCAACTTCTTTGTACAGCAGTCTGACTATCACGTTTCTTCTTTTTTTTTTAACCACCCTGTCAACTTGGCCATTTAACTTAAGTTCACATTAACCCTGTTCATGTCAATAATGTGAAGAAGTGACCCGTTGAGTCAAATTGTCAGGGAAATCTGTTTCAGGTGCTGATTTTATGAAGAAAAAGAAAAACAATTATTGATTTTTGGCACCACCGTTTCCATAATTGTATTGCATGAGTCGTTAGATAATATACTGTCATTTTGTCCCACCATTAATACTTTTACTACTATACATAAAGTTGATATATAGGCTATTTCAAAAGTGCTTATTCTGAGCACTTTCTGCTCAAACAAACGTTTGCAAACCAACCTTGAGTTTAGGTGAACTATTTCTGGGGCTCTGGGCAAAATGGGCTGTAAAGATTGTGAGCTGTGGGGGCTTATTAGGGGCCCCTAGCAGCAAGAGAAACAGCTCCGGGTAAACCTAACTGCACTGCAAACTCCGTTCTCAATTGAGACAGTAAAGTGGAATCAACACCTCTCTGAAACAGCTTCAACAAATGATTTATTGCAGGGCTGCTGTACCAGACTGAATCATTTTGAACTTTGTGTACCTAATAAAGTGTGTGTATATTCAGAGGCTGCTGTGTAGCTGAGCTGCATAAAATTAAACGGAATGGTTTAGTATTGTCTCAAGTGTCCCATTTATATCAGCAAAAGTGAACCAATTACTATGAAACACCTTTCAATGAGGTTTTAGTGATGCATATATAACCCTGTTGTCATCTTAAACTCTATCCCTGTTAGCTATGCGCCGCCTTCGCTATAGTAACACCAAAAATGTCCTAAAATACAGCAATAAACACCTCTCACTGTTATGCAATACAATTCAGTATCTCCACAAACTGCTGCCTACAAGATGAGCATAACCTCCATGTAAGTAGGATCTATTACAGGACTGGTGTATAAGACTGTTGAACTAGTTTTAGAGATTTGTGTACCATAAATAAATAAATAAAAACATGTGGGGGGGGGGGATAAGATGTGTAGTTGGATAAATCGATAATAGCTAAATAGGTAAAGCCGATATTTGTAATGGTTGCCATGACTATGAGCCACATATGAAAGCATGCCTACAAATGAACACTGAGATCATCAAAATACAGAGGCATGTAACAGGAGCTGATGGAGATAGATAGATAGCGACGCAGTCATGCCTCTGCACCCTCCCTCCTCAACCCATTTACTCGAGGTTTACTTCCACTTGGGTGAATAGTAGTAGTAGTAAAATACACTGCCTATCTATGTGCTCTGCTCTGCCTCAATCCCCTCCCCTCACGACTCCCCCCCCCCCTCTCTCTCTCTCCCTCCCTCTCTCTCTCTCCCTCTCTCTCCCTTTTTCCTCTGCATCCCTGGGCGGCAAGGGCGGCTTTAGCAGCATCCGCATCAAGCCCCCGAATCGACTGCGCTCCCAAACAATTACCTCCTCGCTAGGCCTGACACAAGAAACGAGCCCACGAGCCTCGCCGAATGAAAAAAAGAAACACATCTACAGTAACATGCACAGCGTCATTGACATTGACGACAGTCGCTTTGATTTACCGATTGTAGCATCCTGGCGGTCCATCATCAAAGGCTACTCACTATTTTGCAGCTCGGCGGTGTGTAAGATGGCAGCCTCAGTAAACAATAATGTCACCAGACAGCGGCGTCAGTCCCGGTCGGCCCCGGATCTCAGTTATTCCGCGCTGTTACCGAGGCTCGGTGATATCAGGGATGCTGCCTTCGACCGCTGTCAGCGTCGGATGCTGATGATGGAGTCGGTCGGTTGATAGGCGCATCAGCTGAGAGACACACACACCCACCTCTGGCCCCGCCCCTTCGGCTGCATGATACTAACGCCCCCTTTTGGCTTTCTTCCAGTGCTCTCCCCCTGGGAAGAGCCTATAGAGCCACATACACTTCCCCGGATGGATGCATGGAGGCGGAAGAAACTGTAGTCATGCTGGATGCATCATCAAATAAACGCTTGCTTTTTTTTTCTCTATAGCATATTAATTAATAAGTAGCGTATTTTGTTTTATCAGAAAAAAAAAGTTTGGCTTCAGTGGTCAACTCATTTGAGATCATGTTTTGCTACTTGTACATAACGCCGACCTGTCGAATAAACATGAAACTGGAACTATTTTACCTTAGTACAGATTCATTAAATGGTTGACTTGTCATAAAGAGAACGGTGCTTCTTTTCTCCCACGAGAAGTAAGCAATGCTTAAAGGTCGCATATTATACTCGTAAACAACAAGTGTAAATACATCTCAGAGGTCCCTGAAACATGTATCTAATGTTTCATGTTAATAATCCACCGTGATCCAGTTATTTTATCCTGACTATAAACCCCTCTGTTTCAGCCCTGCTCAGAACAGGCTGTTTCTCTGTCTGTAGCTTTAAATGTAAATGTGCTGTGTCTGACCACACCCCCTCTCTGGAAGGGATATGGCTTGGGCTTTTCTTGTACCAAGTCCTATTATTTACATCGAGAAGTCAGAGTTAAAGGGCAAAACAAACACAGCTGTGGTAGTGTCACCCAACTGGGGGAATCACTGCCCTTTGTGATGTCATGAAGGGAAATAACCAAACGGCCTGTTTGAGCACACATTTTCTGAAAAGTGGAGAAGGCAACAGGCAGAGAAGATGGACTTTTTTCAAAATTGTGGCGTTTGTAGAAACTCTAGGGAAATATTAGTGTTAGAAAACCATGGTTCAGTGTATTTTGAATAATATGAGACCTTTAAAGCTTCTTGTGTTCTGTTGATTTTGGCGCCCCCTGTGACAAAATACTACATTGTATCTCCTAGCTAATTTTGTCCTGTACAGGTGTGGGGCATAGTTTTTTTTATTTTTATCTGTCACCCTGAGTTTTTAACAGTCAGTTACTTATCAAGAAGATTTTCAGTAGAAAGTGTAAAAAAAAGAAATCACAGCTTGCTTATAATCCCTTCTTCTGACATCTCTCCTGCCGTAACATTTACTGTCATTAAAACACTGTTTAGAAAAGATTCATCTTTATGCTGATGGTCTCATTTAAGAGGCATCAAGAGTCATTTCAGTCTGTTTCTAAAACTAAAAACTACTCACGGGAGATTAAACTTCATGGCTTCTGTCAGAAAATTCTAAACACAAAGTTATGGTGTTAATGTTTTCCATGTTTGTTTTTTTTGCTCAGTACTGAGGATCCCCTTTTTCATTTGGGTTATATTTCACACAGCATGAAACCTCCAGTGCTGTAAACAAGACAATGTGGAAATGTGGAAATGCAAAAACCTGCTGTTCCTGAAGTGTCCTCTTGAGGCTGGCTGCAAAAGCCCTGGAAGTCAGGTTAACACCCATTCAAAAAATCTGCTTTTACAATATTAAACATGTTTGCAGCCTGGTTCAAAAAATAATTTTGACTGAATAGCTTATTTCTTTAGCTGAACTGTACTGTACTGAGGGTTTTTACAACTTATCTATATTGATTTTATAAAGGATAGGAGTTATACATGATAAGGGGCATGGCTAATCTGACTGACAGGGGAGGGGGGGTTGTAGTTTTCTGTCAGGAGGTGTCAGGCCTGCTCAGCAGCAGATCTTTTTCTGATACAATGTTGGCCGAAAGTAAGTTTTAGACAGCATTTGTAATATGGCGACCACCATCGATTGGCTTCAAAAGTCCACTTCAGAAACCATGGGTGACATCACTGAGATGACATCCTTGTCACATACAGTCTATGATGGCACAATGTGACAACTTTACATTTTAATTCCTTTCCACTGCCGTCTGTTTGTTTTCCTATCTGTAAGGCTTTTTTTCCTTCAATAGTTTTTTGTGTGACTTGCTTTCTCTCTCACACACACAAACACACTCAGATGCTTTTCCTTTCAATCTTTTTTATCCACTGTGACCCCTGTTGGATGGGAGGGGCAATTGAGACACAACCACAAATTCAGAGTACATCAAACTTCTTTAAACATTTTTGGACCAGAACTGCCACATCCAGACATGTCAGAGTTCATTTATAAAGAGAGTTACCAATAGTCCATTAAATGTTTTGAGACCTACATTACAGCTAGCTAAGAATTTTAAAAGGGACTTAATTGTTATGCAGTTGCACATGAAAACAATAGATGAGACTTTGTTGAATAAATGTTTGAGGTAAAAACAAAAAATGCATGTCACAGATTACAACCAAAACTAGGCATTCATAAAACGTTCTTATAGACACAGGCTACTACTTGTGTCACACACCCCAAGCAGAAATGTGTATTCAGAGTTTTGTATAAACTGTGTCTATTATTTGTTGCACATGGTGGGGTCTATAACTTGGTGGTTCACCTATGTAGTGCCGTTTATCTTTATGAATTGATTTTGTAGAGTTCCCAAGTTGGATACCTACAGAACCCCCCAACAAGTGTGTGCGTGTGTGTGTGTGTGTGTGTGTGTGTGTGTGTGTGTGTGTGTGATAGCAATGTGTTAATACGTCATAACTTATGGTAAATTAACAGAATAAGAGGACGAGCGAGTAGGTAAGAGAAAGCACCAGAACAGTGTGGAGGCAGGGAGATCTGTTAAACGTCTTGCAGCTGTCCGACGTCACCGCAGGCCCATGATAGACGGGAGCATCTGGGGGCCAGAAATAACCCACAGAGACCAGGCCCCTACCAATTCATGGTTGGGTGTGGGGGGGGTGGGGTCTTCTACCAGATAAAAGTTTAAAAAGCAAAAAGTGTAACCTGAAAGTTAAGTAAACCAAACGATAAGAGAGAACAAACAGGAGTTCAGTGGGAATAACTTTTAAACGAGGTTGTAGGTTTTTATTGAAAAGTATTTTGGCACATGATATTTTGTTTCTCAGGAGGAAACGAATCACCACCACCCCGATCTTTGTGTCCCTTGGTACAGTTCAAGAGGTGCAGTGCTATTTTAGTACTTTGGGTGTGGAATGTGCAGTTGTCATTGAAGAACACAAAGGGCGCAGATTAGTCTACAAGTTCCTCAACTACCATAACTCTGCATTTAGCTTCCCTCTACCACAGGAACACTCTCATCTCACTCTCCCCCAGCTTCTGAGGAACCGGAGCAGCTTCTGAACCATGGAGAACGTGGCAATATTTGACTCACCTGGAAAGGGGAGAGGTCTGAAGACGACCAAGGAGTTCTGGGCCGGAGATGTCATCTTCTCTGAGCCCAGTATCTCAGCTGTTGTGTTTGACAGGTACAGTGAACAACTTTCATCTTTTTTCTTTGACTTAAAAACTATGTAAAGCATTTTGAGTTTTGCTTTTTTTGGAAGGCCGTCACCATATTGCAGACATTCACCCCTGATGTCACACTCATTTTGAAACTCTAATGCTTTTCTATCGTGGTGCTGCTGTTCAGGTTTGAAAAGCATATAGAGCAGTGGTATACTCAGCCTTGTTAGACTTAAGAGCCACATTGACCAAAATTTATTTCTGCAAGAGCCACAATCAAAAAACCTCTTTCTTTCCTAAGATTTGTATGGGAAACGCAGTGACATGACTTGCAACGAATAGTTTCTGCTGACAATGTTTCCCTTTTTTAAATAATTTCTTTGGATTTTTTTTTTCCAAGTAGGACCTAAAAGAGCCACAACTAGTCCCAAATGAGCCACATGTGGCTCGAGAGCCTCGGGTTGAGTATCACTGATATAGAGAATGGGACGCCTGATGGATCAAAAAATTAAAAGGCAATAAATACAGAGACCTGATCGACATTAGGCCACATTTTAAAACAAAACAACACAGTTGACAACTCATTACCTATCATAAGACTACAGCTAACGTTAGCATGCACTTACGTTACCATTGATGGGCATTTTTAAAAGTCAGCTGAAGACCTACCTTTTTAATCTGGCCATTAACTTGGAGGACTTTTACAGCCTTTTTCAGTGTTTTTATCAATCATTGCTTTTACATTGGTTTTTATTCAGTCTTATTCAGCTCTTTAACATGTTTTATTAATTACTGATATTTTTTCTGTTCTATTGATTTTGCTTATTCATTTATTTACTTTCATTTTATCTTTTAAAATGAATTGTATCATTTTAAATAATTGTATATAACCTTCTTTCTTGTTTTAATCTCTTTCAATTTCTCTTATTTTCTGTCTGTTCTTTGGTGAAGCACCTTAGGCTGAAGTATTTATAAAGTTACCAAATAATCTGATCACAAAGTCAAGTTACTAGGTTTTCTTGGAACTTCTCCAGTTCCTTGAAGAAGACTGTTTGATCCTGTGTTGAAATAGTTGACTATTTTATGATGTTCTGAAATGATCAAGTGATAAACTGTGTGTAAAGTGGTACAACTAAGATGTCAGACTCAGAAGCTGGATAACTTACCATATCAGATCACTCGGCTGTTTATCTGTGAGACACTCTTACTTTGACTTTATTGTCACTTTGTGTCTGTATTACTAATCATTCATATATGGAGATCAGAACATCTTTACCTATACTGTGTCTTCTCTTCTTCTGCAGTCTAGCAGAGCGTATCTGCCACAGCTGTTTCCGCACACAGGACAAGCTGCAGAGGTGCGGACAGTGCAAGTTTGCTCATTATTGTGACCGAACCTGCCAGCGTGCCGGCTGGGCCGAACACAAGCTTGAATGTTCTTCCATCAAAGCTTTTGGAAAAGTACCAAATGAAAACATCCGGTAAGTGGCATGTTTTCTACGGTCCAAGTCCCACCAAATCAGAAGAGAAGATGCTGATTCTGTGCAAATATAATTCAACTGGATGGTTCACATCGATTTCGATTTTGACAACAAGAAATACCAAGTGAATTTGTGAGTCACTGTTAACAAGTCCTCTGAATTAGTCCTGAGAGAACATGTGTCTGACTTCATGTTATCCCAGGGTCATGATTTCTTTAACCTTTTTTTTTTTTTTTTTTTTTTTTGCGGTCAGTTTGGTGGCCCGCATCTTGTGGCGCCTGGATAAGGACGGGGATGTGGTGTCTGACATGCAGCTGACCACAATAGATGAACTGGAGGACCACATTGCTGACATGCAGGAGGATGAGTTGAAGGATTTCAAAGTGGATATCCACAACTTCCTGGACTACTGGCCCCGCACAAGCAAGCAGCACACAATCGACAACATCTCACATCTTTTTGGAGTGGTGTGTTTAATGTGTTTTAGCCATTAAATGGCTTTTTTTATGTTGCTATCATAGCTCTTAAAATGTATAATCAGGGGCTTTATGAAAGATATTGTCCCTCTCCTCCAACTCAGACAAACTAGCCTCCCGTAAACCTGTCAAAATCAAAGATTTTTCTTTTTACCACCAGCAAAAGCTGACAAAGAGTGAAAAACAGTGGTAAACACTACTGGCTGTGCCATTCAAAGCAAGGCAAGAAAGAGGCCACAGTGCTCCTGCGGTTCCCTATCCTTTTCCACATTATGACATTAATGGCGAAGTAATATCTATTACCTCCCTCTTGTCACAGATTTCCTGTTTTTAACAGTTTAACCAAAAGGCTATAAGAGCAGATTGGAGAGGCATAACTAATATTAAGATTCCACAGTACGAAAAACAAAAACAGGATAAATGTCGAAAACAGAACAATATTGCTACAGCAGAGTTTCTTTTCTTATCCTCTTTTTAATATTGTGCCTTTGTGTACAACAGCAGGAACTATAAACTAGTTTCATAAAGGCACAGCTACTTTTATGATGCCTTATTTTTGTCATTTGACCCCTGAAAGAAATGAGAGGAGACAATGCAGCAAAAAAACAAAAATACTTACAAAGAGCTTTCAAACGTGTCCATCACTTTCACAAAATCTTCCCTCTGCTATCTCATTATCCCTCAATAAAGCCCCTCCCACCAAACGACACAATAAACATGCGTGCCAACATTTGTCACTGCAAACTGTCTGTTCCACTCAGTTGGTTGTGTCTGACCTGGAAATAAAATACTGACATCTATTCAATATACTGTACATCCCAGAAAAGTTCAAAAACAGGTGTGTGCTGCATTGTGGCAGGAGAGAGAGAGAGAGACAGAGTGATACCTACAGACACAAGTCATGTAGAAGCCTGATGGTGCTAGTTTGTACAGTCGCTGTGATTGGCTAGATACATGCAAGATAATTGTTTGATTCAGACCAGACAAGTAAAAAAAATACTTAATACAAAGGAGAGTGTACAGGATCAGACACAATTTATTGTTTTATTTATTAAAAGGAAAATTAAAATTTAATATTGTATTGGTGTTTTCATGCATACACTAACTAAAAATGTCCTCTTCTTTTTGAGCTGCATGTGTGTGCGGCACATTTTTTCACCCTGACTGTATCCAGAGTTTTGACTTCCAGTCCCTTAGAATAATTTCTGTTTGAAGTCAGGGTGAGCAGCATGGCAAAGTACATACTCGTTTGTGTTTACACTGTGACACTTCAGACTCTGTAGCTTTTGTCTGCTATTTCCACATCATCCTTTTACATCACGTCCTGCCTCCTGAGACCATATTCATTGTGTTCACGTGAATATTTTCCCCTCTTTCTTCCAGGTGAACTGTAACGGTTTCACTGTGAGCGACCAGAGAGGGCTTCAAGCAGTCGGTGTCGGTCTTTTCCCAAATTTGTGTCTCGTGAATCATGACTGCTGGCCGAACTGCACTGTGATCCTCAACCACGGCAAGTAAGTAAAATGATTTAAAGTGCCTCTTGGGTTTTTAAGAAATGACTCTTCATGATATTTGTCCTTTAAAATGTTAATGTCAAAGGAAACCAAACTTTAACTTCATGTATAAAACTTAAAAAGTGTTTTCAGAGTCTGTGTGTGTGTATGTGTGAGTTTAGGTTCTGTTGTGTATTGTGTGAATTGTTGTCCGTCAGGTTGCATTTGGTGTAAAACTGCTTCCTGTTTGTCTTTCAGTCAATCGGCTGTGAATACTATGTTTCATTCTCAACGGAGGTGCGTCACCTCAACCTGAGCCTTTTTGACCGTTCTTTATTAAAGCACAAATTAAAACATGTACATCGCATCTTATATATAACCACCATCCTCCATCAAAATCCATCTATTTAAAAAAAAAAAAAACAAAGCCTGTGTAAGTAGTGCTGTGTAGTTTTCACTGTCGGCTTGATGTGACTCGGTTTTCACATCAACACATGCACATCTTTGCTCTAACCTTGACTCAGCGCTTTAGAGTCACTAAAGGCTAGTATAAGGGTGTCTCACTGCCTATTTTCTCCACCTACTGATCAACTTCACATCCTTCTCTAACTGTTTGTCATGTCCACACAAAGTCTTACTCGTGTGTGTGCTGCTGAGTTTGTCACTTTGTGTGTTATCGCAGTGTGTCTGGCCATCGTGCAAACACAGACTGATGTGATTAAAGTCCACCTCTAACACCACAAAACACCATGCTTAAAAATAAAAATAAAAATGCATATAATTTCCATTTTGGTATTCACTTTTCTTTAAATTAATATTCATGATTATTAGAATAATTGAATATTAAATATTAATAATTGAATACCATTCCCTATAATTAAACTTGAATATTCACACAAATTTGTTAATTATGGAGAAAATCTTAGTTTTGCAATTTTTTTTGCAAAAATGTTATAATAAAATGTAATTATTCCGATGGCAAAATTAACAAAGAAAGAATGAAATCTTCTAAAAAGTGTCCAGCCTTGTATGAAAACGTGTATGTGCATAACATTATACTACATTTAGGAGTTGTACATTCACCAAAGCAGTTAGCTGTGAAATGGACTCTCAGATGTTTATTACTATTCACTCTTTCAATCCTTTACCTGGATTGACTGAATTGACGGAGGAACTGGGTTTCATCATTAATCAGAAACTGTATCCCCATGCCTGAGTTTGACTGTTTTTCTCCTCCTCAGGATCGAGCTGCGTTCTCTCGGCAAAATCTCAGAGGGAGAGGAGCTGACAGTCTCATACGTGGACTACTTGAATTTGTCAGAGGACAGGCGAAGGCTGCTGAAAACCCAATATTTCTTTGACTGCACGTGTGAGCACTGCAAGAACCGAACCAAAGATGACCTGAAGATGGGAGGGAGAGAAGTGGATGGAGTCAAGGTTTGTGCATGTTTGTCTGTGTTCAATTTAAGCTCGCCTTCCATGAAGAGAACCGTTTCATTCTGCACAGAGGCAACAAAGACCAACTCTGTCACTACTCTAACTCCTGGCAACGTGTGTGATGAGGAGTGATAGGAAACATGAGAAGCAGAGAGAGAGGGACTATTTTAAGCAAATGTTAACTTCCGATTAATTCAGCTTCATAACTGTGTATATGTTCCACCATTCACCTATACACTAGAAAAAAATAGTAATAATGAAAAAAAAAACCTTTGTTGACAGCAAAGTACTTCAAAGCTGGTATCTTTTTTTTATATAAACCAGAATCTATAATCACATCTATTTTATCTTCTTCTACACTAAGCCACATAATCTTCCCTCTCCAACACTCTGTGGTGTAAACCAGAGTAGGACCCTGTCCTTGAATGATACACTTTGACGTTATCTTGTTCTTTGAAACACAAGACACCAGACTTATTATAAGGCAAAGGTTACTGGTCTACCTCATGTGATAGAGTCGATCGTATGTGTGTGTATGTCAGAGGTTATAAATAACAAAGGTCAGGGACTATTAGCAATAAAGATGTCCAGTTAGTTAATCCCTTAGTTAGTTAATATTTTTTTAAGTTTGTAAAATCAACTAAATTGTTTTGTTATGAACACAATAAAAAACCTTCATGTGTCGTCAGGAGCTCTTCTGCAGGCTTGTACGTCTTATTCAAGAATAAATATTTAATAATCATTTGAAACTAATGGCAGAAAATAAATATAGAATTCATAATGTGCTTTTGGTTATTTTATAATCTCCTGAAATAAGTAACATAATGTGAGTAAATCATTTCGCTGTAATCTCCAGGCTCGCCACTAGAGGCCACCAAATCCCACACTCTGGCCCTTTCACAAAAAAAAAAGAAAAAAAAAGCAAGCACCCACCTTTATGGACCTATTAAATGCAAAACTATGATGAAATATCTCCTCTGAAATACATTTTATAGAACATGTTATATGATATATTTTATTGCCAGTGTGTTCATATTCAAACAGTGAAAGGATTTGTTGACATTAATGTAATCACTCTCTCTTTATCTCTCTTTTTTTTCAGCCCTCAGAGGAACAGGTGAAGGAGGCGACTGACTACTGCTTTGAAATGATGGAAAAAGTGGAAAAGTCTCGGTTAAATGGTAACTACCATGAGGTATTGTATCAAATTCCCTATAACATCATTTTTAAAGAGACTCCAGGAGTTGTTTTCATTTTTCTTACCTTGTCTTTATGTTCTTGTTTGTTTGTCTTCAGGTGGTAAAATATTGCAAGGAATGCGTGGACAAAACAGAGTCTGTTTTGGCTGACACTCACATCTACCTGCTGAGGATTTGGAGCACCTTAAGTGAAGTGCAAGCGTACCTTCAGTACTTTACTGACGCGGCGGATTACTCCCGTAAAATGGTGGACGGATACATGTGAGTACTGAACTTCCTCTTCCAACATCTCAAACATCATGTCCTGTTCAGAGCAAATAATTCTAAAGAAAAAAAACAACTTTCCGCCCATTACAGAAAATTGTACCACCCAAACAACGCTGCCCTGGGCATGGCTGCAATGCGAGCAGGAGTGACTCACTGGCAGGGCGGGGAGATCGAGGTCGGCCACGCGATGATCTGCAAGGCCTACGCCATTCTCATGGTCACCCACGGTCCAACGCATCCCATCACCAAGGACCTGGAGGTAAACACCTCGTATTCTCAAACCGTTCACAAAACTCTGCAACTGGAGGTGGCTACGCTTTCAGAGTATTTGCTAAATAACTTTTTGGGGGCCATTTTAAGTTATATGTAACAGATAGTGGTCAGATGGCTTTGTTTGATTTTGGATGCAATCAAAATGATCCTGATGACCCCAATGTTTAATTACCCTAATGTCAAATCTTATATAAATGACTACCAATGTACCATACCGTATAACTATTTGACAGAGCGAGGTGTCATGTAGTGATACAAAAAGAAGTATCTCTCGTTGCTTTTATGAGCTTTGCTGTAATCTCTGACTTGTTTTACTGTCTGACCTGCATTTTTTTCTGCTTCTGTTTGCTCACATATCTCTCACTTAGCCATTATTGCGACAAACAGGCTGCGGTTTTCAGCAGAGGGGCTTTAAAAACAAATTAACCTTGACCTGCCAAGAACATAAAAGCAGGCCGCCAAAAGCAGAAAAACACAGTTGTTGTACATATATTTAGTGACTAGTGACTTTTTTTCCAGGTGTTGATAAATGTTTCTCCCCATTGCATTCTTTATTTTCTTATGGGTTGAACACAGTGAAAAACTCAGACAACAGCACTGATGTATTTTTATTCACAAAACCATACTGGGGGAAACGTCCAGCTCACCTCTGTAACCATCTCTAAGTACCCGTTGCGATCCTCTAATGTTGTCCTCTCTCCGATAATTAGTTATTGCAGATTTAAAACTTCTACTCGGCCATCTTTGTTAGAATATACATTTTTTAAAACTTTAAGCTGACAAAGGGGCAACATAAAAATATTTAGTTTTTTTCACATTTCTAAACCCATTATTGGTAGATTACCATTTTGTTTTTATACACACTCTCGAAAGCAATGACTTCAAATTATACACAAAACAGTCATAGTCCCAGGCCTGTTGCTCTATGACCTTCTGCGAGAACACTGCTAATGTTTCCTGTGGTTTTCCCCCCCCAACAGTCTATGCGTATGCAGACTGAGATGGAACTAAAGATGTTCAAAGAGAACGAGTATGTTTACCACAGTATGAGAGAGGCCGCTCTGAAGAACAAACCGATGGCCATGATGCACGAACCCAAGTCTGTGGAGGAAGGAATTAAGAACATGTTCCACCGGAAGAAATAATCACAGGACTGCAGTCAAGGAAACGTCGAGCAAACCCTTCTATTGTTTACGGCTTATAGATTTCTGAGTGTTGTGTGGATCTACACGGTTAATTACATCATAATTTTCTGTAACAGTTACTTTTGTAGTTTCACTTTTCATTAAAAACATTTCACATCAAACTTGTTTTTTTCCCCTCATTACTCCAAATCCAGTCACCTTTACATGTTTAATGCAAGCACTTCTGGACCAATTGCTCATTACATCAATAATTAAAATCATACTCCCTGCAGTTTGATGAAGGAATCTAGCTGATCAGCCAAATCTGGTGCAATGCATCTCCTCATTAATTGAGATGTATAATTTGTACATGGTCCCTGCAAAACTGCAGTTTATTAAATATTGGTGTACAAGAGAAGTTCATAGCGACAGGAATGCTTTCCAACTATATTGGGAGAGGCAACGGTTTGCACACCAAAGCTGCTTTCAGAACTTTTTCCATTTACAGATGTGACTAAAATTTTCTTTTAAGTTTTGCTGAGAAAGTTTAGATTTAAATCATTTTAATTTCAACTCTCCATTTGGCATAACGGGGTTATTCTGCTTCTCTGTGTGACAAGCACGTTACAAGTAAAACTCCCCCTGCTGCTCGATGGGTGTTCCTACCCCCCTATTCATTCCAGGATACAGAGTCAGCGCTGGAGAACCTGCCATTTCAAATTCAGCCGACTTGAACCTTTCAAGCTTCCTCTTTACATTCTCCTCAAATTAAGAGTGTTGAGAGATGATGAGGGCGTTGTCTCGAAGCAGTGAGAAATAAACTCTAACTTTGTACACCTTCAACCCAGGTTGATATAACTTTAATTTGAACGAAGTTAAGTTCCATAACCAACTGGGACTTTGTCAAATCACCTCTCCTTTC
This sequence comes from Labrus bergylta, assembly GCF_963930695.1. Classification (NCBI taxonomy): domain Eukaryota; kingdom Metazoa; phylum Chordata; class Actinopteri; order Labriformes; family Labridae; genus Labrus; species Labrus bergylta. The sequence goes on along the minus strand of NC_089196.1, from coordinate 24,177,120 downwards.
TTTTTACCCTGGTTGGGTGTGAGTCCCTGCAGTCAGGACAAAGACAACCTTTAGTTCATTACGCAATCAATTTTTATTTGTATAGCATCAACTCAACAATTGTTATCTCGAGACACATTACAAGAAAGCAGGTAAAAAGACCTTACTTATTGCTATATTACAAAGACCCGGCCTATCCATCATGAGCACTTTAGCAAAGCAGCAAAAGTTGCAGTGGCAAGAAAAAAACTGCCTTATTAAAATAGGCAGAAATCTTTGGCCGGATCCCCGGCTCATGACGAAACAGCCTTCACAGGCCTAGACTGCGCCGGGCTTGGAAAGGGATAGAGCCTTTTGTTCGTTAGATCGCACTTAGACCACAGTAAGTCCAGCTACACACGTGAGAGTCTGTTCCAATGGGTACTAGTCATCTACAATTTTCTAGTATGAACATGCAAGTTTTGTCCAAAGAAACTGAGACAATGATGAATTTTTTAACAATTTATTATAGTGCAGACATTTACATGCGTTTGAGCATCCGCTTGTATACAATACTGCCAAGAGTCATAGTCTGGAAGGAAAGGAAATTCAAATTAGAAACTCAAGAATAATCCAAGCATGTCAATGCAAGCAAAAAAAAAAAAAAAAAAAAGAAAGAATTTTATTGCTGATCTGTGTTTTTCTAAATGTACTCACATTGAGAATTGTGTTCTCATCCACCAGTTCTGTGACGGACTCAATTCCCTTTAGGGAGACCTTCAGACTTTTGCCTTCACGCATTACAACCGCCTTAAGATGAAGCATAACAAAAACAAAAAATGAATACAAGTGCAAGTCTTGGACAGGTGTGCAGTGGGTTGTGATGTGGAGTTAAGCCAATTTTAAATGAGTGATATAGAGCCCTTAAATTTAACCTCATTACCCACCTTGACCTTCTCCCCAGTGATGGTCTCAATATCAGCCTCCTTTCCGATGGTGAAGGAGTTGGTGAGGACCTTTGTGCCAATTGTGACCGTCACTTTGAAGTTGTCACCAGTCTCCTCAATCTCAGAGATGCTTTTTATGTTTTTGCCTTTCTGGATGAGCTCATCAGGGAGACCTGAGAACAAGAACAAGCAACAGGTTGTGAGTTCATCCCAAATAGTTTGTGTTACTTTCATTCAAAGGCTTTAGGAGTTGAAAATTAGCACTGCAAAAAAAAAAAAAAAAAAAAACAGAACAGGAGAACATCTCATATTCCAACTCTATCAATAAAAAAGGAAATGCGTCAAGCACTTAATCTCACCAGGGACTTTTAAAAAAAAAATTCATAGCAGAAAAGAGGTGAAGTAAAGAAGGCAGTAATCTCACCGATGGCCTTCATAAAAGGCTCAAAGTTCTCCTGTGACTCCAGCTGGTATTTTCCAGAGAAAGACATGGTGATAAACAGTGAAGGAAACGCAAGGAGCAACTTTCAGATAGTTTTATACTCTCTTACTCCAGCACTGCAATCATTAACTCAAGGTGTCTCCAATTTGAGGCAGATCCCGCCCTCTTTATCCAGCCCAGCACACAGACGATCCAGCAGTAAAGATAAAAAACATAAAGATAGAGGGTCAGGATGCCGAGACTATAACCCTCCCGTGACTGTATCTGTCACTTGCTGTCCATACCCAAGAATGCTTCCAATGATCTCTGTAGTCTTTTTTGTTTGAAGAAAGACAGACATATGATGACACTGCTTAATCACACACCAAAAAAAAGCAGCTGATTGGACAAAAGTTTGCAGTCTGGTTTCTGTTTGCTGCGTTCTCTCTGCTCATTCTTCCCCCTTTCTTCTGTTTTTTCCACTTTCAGTTCTCTTTTCCTCCATTTTTCTCACTGTCTCGAACCATTTTGTCTGTCGTTTAGCAAACTCCCTCACTACTTTCCTTGTGCAGGCTTTCACTTGTCCTTTTTTTTGTCCTTTTTAATATGCCTGCAACCAATCAAGTCACTTGAGAGCATGCATTTCTCCATACATTGTCTTAAAGGGATACTTCACCCATTTGCATTAAGCTTTGTATCATTAGAAACCTGGCAGTATTTTTGAATGGACGTGCATCCCGCCCTCATTTTCCCCTGAGACGGGAAATCTTTGTATTTCTGAGTCTGAAAAGGAGCTTCCAGTGACGCAAAATGGCGATTTTTGCGCCGGGGCCGGCTCGAGCTGGGGCGGACTGGTAGTGTCGGTGCTCTCACTGTTTGCCTATGGACACAGACATAGAGTCTGTTTTCTGCCAGGAATTTCCAAGATCAATTCTGGAAGAAATCTCTGAATCAGTTGAGGAAACGGCCTCACGTGTTGAAGTAAATATGTCTGTAAATGTTTTTATTACTATATTTCTACTGCTATATTGTATATTTTGGAGACACTGTATCGATCAAATTTCCCTCTGGGATTAATAAAGTGATTCTGATTCTGAACTAGAGGACCTTAGTGGGAGTGGCCTGTGGCGCTGTGCATTCTGGGATTTGGTGTCTTTCCTCAACATGAGCCAAAAAGACACTTTCTGCCTTTTCACGGCCAAGAAGGCACCAACCATTCTACAACATATATGACCCAATGTCAATACAGATTCATGTTTCAATGGGTGAAGTATCCCTTCAAACCAGATTTAACATTTCCGGGGGGAAAGCACACATTTGGACCAGAAAAAGTTTAGAATGAGATGTTCCACCACATTTTCCATGATATTTTTCACAGTGCTCCTGTGTTACAAATCCCAATTTTGGTGTAAATTTCTTAAGGTTGAGCACGGACATTAATGTACATTTTGTTTTTTTAGAATCCATAGAAGACCCTGCTGGAGTTCACTGTCTGCTCCACAGTGTGAACTCTACTCTACTGGTGCTTTACACAGGTGGAGTGACTCTTCAAGGTAAACTTCCTGAGCCTCTACAGAGCGAACAAAAGTGAAGACAAAATCATTCAATCAAGCGAGCACATCTTCAATAATTTGTCATCAGTGTTTCAGACATTCAAATGTGAACTCTGACTTCTTTTTTTTTAACCAAATCTGAACAATGAGGTTAGTGCAAAATGGTTCAAAGGTGACTACCTTACAAGATAAGTGCTAAAAGTGTTGCAACAGTTACATTGTGTCAATGAGAGTTATATACACACACACACACACACACGCACGCACTGACACACACTTAGAGATAAAGCGGTCGGCGTGCTTTCTTCATCTGTGATAGTAAAAAACAGGTCGAGTAACGCTGCAGCCTGACAAGCTTTATGCTGACTTGTCCTTCCTGTGTAGTGAAAGGGTTTGAAGTTTTCTGATGTTGTGCTCTTGAAATAAAAAACAACAACAGCTAATCTTCCAAAATTTTATTTCAACATGCAAATATCTGGATGACTGCTGTCAGGACTCATCCCTATTTTTATACATAAAAATATATCAAGAAAGGAACTCTACAGAAGAACTTTACTGTAACTACATTACAACTACATGTCCCATTCCTTGTTTTCCCATGAGGCCGTGGAGTCAGGTGCAGCTCATTGGTGGACTCGATGTGAAGTGTGACCGGCCAGGTGCAGCAGCCTGAGGATGATGTCACCGGGGTCGCTGCCTTCGTATTGGCTGGTTTGCTCTTCTCCTTCCTCGTCCACGAGGCAGGACTGGTCAGTAGTGCAGCTTTCTGTGGCGGAGAGAGAGAAAAGGAAATACGGAAGTAGTTAAAGATAATTCCAGGATTGCTGTTATTGCAACCAAACACTTTATAATATGTTGTTATCAGGTTTAGTGTCCCAGGAACATAAGCAGGAGGGTGAATGATCCAAACAAAGGTCACAGTGACTGTGGTGGAACTTCATAAAAACTGCTTAAAGCTGCTGTGAGGAGTTTATAGCTGGTTACGAAACACACATTCATTCATATGTAATTCTCTTTATTACCTAAAAACAAACAATCAGAGAGAAGAATTATTATAGTGACTATAGAAATGCCTGAAACCACTGCTAAGGGTTTAGGTAAGACAAAGTGATTAACTTCACAACACTGTCACAGCCTTTTTTACATTTTCCTCTGCCATTATTCATGGAGAGTGAAATATTTGACAGGTTTTGATCTCACATTTTAAAAAGTATTAAATACAGCTTCAAGGGGAATAAAGAAAGAGTAAACGATACACTTTTATCGACTTCAGAGAAAATCAGAGAATCGAAAAAGACCAAGTACTTTGAGTTTTCTGTTGTATCACTACACTGATTTACACAAGTCTTAACACAGGAGGTAGTGTTTGCTTTGTTGAAGATATTGATTTTTGGATCATTCATTGATTGTGATGATTTTTGTTGAAGTTATTAAACAATGTTAGTTTTTTCCAATGTTATTGGAAACCAATATTCTCATGCCACAAACACAGTAATTTGCACTGTTTTACAAAATCAAAGCTTGTCATAGATAGTAAGTAGATATTGTAAAATAATATATAATACAAGTAAATCACATAAAAACTGTCCCATAGTGAAGGAAAGTTTCTACCTGACTTTTGGTTTTGTTGATTTTGGCGCCCCCCTGTGGACAAAGTGTGACCCTTTATCTTCTTGCTGTACATGTGTAAGTTCTGTTGTCAGTAGAAATGATCATGCTGTCTTCTAACAGTTAAATTAATCACTCACTGTGAATCTTTGCGATGGAAAGTGTAAACAAACTAAATTTGTCTGACACATATCTGGAAGCAGCAGTTACATGCATTGGAATGACTATGAAGACATTATTAACCTTGTTGCTAATTGTCTTGCTTGCTTACAGGTCATATTGAGACGTCAATATACATTTTACTGTTCTTCATCAAAGGCTAAAAGCTCCTCACTGTAGCTTTAATTAAAGTTTTGATGGTAGGTCTTAAATTCAAAGGGTGTATTTTTACAAAGCGGTATTGCTACTTTTGTCTCAACGTAAAAGATCTGAACATTTCTTCCACCACTGTTTAATATCTGACCTGCGTCACAGCAGACTCCTGAGGCAGCGCAGCGTCCGCCCTCAGATCCACAGGGTCTCCCTCCCGCCTGGCAGGGGGTGAGCAGGTAGTTCTCCTCCACACAGTGAGCTGTTTCTGGGGAGCCCAGCAAGCAGCCGAGGCCCTCCCCGCAGCAGATACTGGGGCCGAAGCAGCGGCCCCTGTCTCCAGGGCCACACGCCATGCACTAGAGGAGGAAATGGTTGGTCATAATCACTGTTGTTTTCATTGTAATGTCTGTACAGAGTTTTTGCCTGTGCTTCTTCAACTTTCCAAACTGACTTACATCCCTTTATTCTGCTTGAGGATGAGTTTCACAACACACAAAACTCCCTTTTCTGCAATAGTGAGATCAAAAAAACAATTTCCAAGGGAGGGAAGTTTTGAAATGTAGCCATCAACTTTTCATGAATGTAGTTTTAGTTTTTTTTTTTTCAGATACCATTCAACACCTATTGCCTATCTAGCTGTTCTGAAAAAGGGATAACTGTCAACAATTTTGTTTGTGCCAATTAGTTCTTATCCAATGAAAATTTAAAGGATGAAGCTTGTAGAAAAATCAAACAGGCAAACCTAACTCTAACCCTTTCACAGAGTTGTTAAAATGGTGATACAAGCAGCTCACCCTGCGCTGTGGTGCGTCCATGATGGATCTCTTTCCTCCGATAGGACAGTTGGAGATGTAACATGCTGAACAAACAGACAGAAGGAAAAGTAGGCACACAGACACAGCGGCTCCCGTCATTTCTGCAGAGAGAGTGGAAGAAAGATGTAAAACAGAATACAGCACACAATCAAAGCTTAACTTCAAAGTTGAACAGATATCCACATCTCACTTGTTGGCACTTGATGAAGAGAAGAGTTCAAGTGTTTCGTTTTAGGCGCTCCTGTTTCTTCTTCTGTCCTTTGTGCGTCTGAAAGGACTTATATACCTCCAGAGCTCCTTCAGAGAGTGACACCGAAACCAAAAAGCCACTTAACGGTTCCTAATGAGTCTTTTTTAGTTCGTGTCACCTCTTGGAGATGGAGTTGACCACTAGGCAGGTCAAAGGGTTAGACGGTTCTGTGGCCTGCTTTGCTTCTTACTATAGAGAATCATTAAAGACAGGCCTGTGCTGCGTGACCGTGCATGTACGAGATGACGGAAAAATCAGAGAGGTCAAGAAGTGAATCAGGAGGTGAGATTAATCTATAAAAAGGAGCAGATGTGAGTGTGGTACAACTCTGATTTAACTGAAGACACATTTTAAAGGCTTTCTGTGTTTTAGTTGAAATCCTTTTTTGAAGAGGCGATTTTTCCTCAAATTAGAATTAAAAAAAAAAAAGAGGCAAACAGGCAAGTCAACAAGTGATATAGGAAAAAATGAAAGAGTAAAAAGTAGGGAAAAATAGGTGTAGGATCTCCTTCTGTTTATTTTTCCCGGACAAAAAGGCGGGAAAAGGTAAAAAGACGGCTGTAAAGGCCTCAAGAAGAAGAAGAAGTCCATCTTTAAACCTGGGCCTTCTTTCCCGCCATCTTTTCTTGGAAAGGTTGTTCACAGAGTTTGTCGGTGGGCCGGATGCTCGTAAATAAAAAAAAAAAAACAAAAACTGTTGCCAGAAAAAAACACACACATACCTACAAATGTTCCTCTCTAATCATAAAGTCATTAATTCCTGGCAGGAATTGACGCACACATTGTCCAGGTCGCAGGTTGATTGGTGTTAACGGCAAATTAACTTGGCTAATGATCTTCCACAGCCCACGAAAGAGGGTCTCACTGTTTCAATGATATGAGCTCAATTACTGCAGCTCCCTCCTGACCCGCTAACTGCCACCTCACTCAATTAAAACACGACGTTATCACGGCGAAACTTCTGTGCCAAGACGGAGAAGAGTGGGACACTGAGACGTGGCAGGGTTTATTTAGATCATAAAACAGAGATGAAGACACCGTTAGTAGACATGCAGCATGTCTGAGTGTTGTAAACCAGAATGACAGGAAAAAAACAGGACACACTTTTGCCTCCTAGTGGCAGTTTGAATACTTTACTATACATGCATTCATTTTCATTGTAAAGGTGTTTGACCTGTGATGCTTTGCAGACGGTTGGAAACATATCTTCATTTTTATATGTGCAATCTACTACAATTAAACTAACAACATTTGATGTAAAAACTACATGAAACTATTTCCTTATTATTATTTTTTTAAGTTAAAGAAAAATAAACCTAAAATGTTTTGCAGAAGTACATTTTGTTGCAGGGCTGCAGCACTGTATGACATTATATAAGTATTTTTTTTATGTAATGCCCTGCATGACTAACACGAAGCACATACACTTTATCTGCTCAAGCTCAAAGCAAATTCTTTCAGTGCTGCTTAGTGTGAAAATATATGTATATAGAGTTCATATTTGTTTTCAATATAAATGTTATATGTGCTTTTCTTTACATGTATTTTGTTTAGGTTTCTAAAGAGAAAAAGACAGGATGTGTTCATCTTCCATCACTGCATGACACTTCACAGCAGCTACACGTTCAAACTGCATTGTTTTTTTGTGCAAAATCAAATCTTTGCTTCTCTGTGTTCATCTAAAAGCTTTGTAAAATCCCTATTTCATCGAGAAATGGAGATGTCTATCTAGTGTTTCCTTATTTTTCTGCAGGAAGGCACTAGGCTTGTTGACTTCCTCTCCCCTCCCTTCCTTCCTTCTCTCCGAAGGTACTCATCTGAAAAATGAGAACAAAGTGATTGTTCCTGTTCTCTTTCTTAAGTCACTTCAAATGCTATCCGCGGACGGGCGGCTCATTGTCAGGAGAGTTGCAGCTCGAGCAGGAGGGAGAGAACGCAGGTACAACAGCAGCAGCAGTGGCGGCAGCAGCAGCACTTCATCCACAGCATCACAGAAACACACTCCACTACACTCAGCCGGTAAGTTCCTCTCTCACACACACACAAATACCCACACACACACACACACACACACACGGACTAGGCTGCAGCCTCACACTAACACACGCTTACATGGCACTGACTGGCATGTGAGGAGGGGCTTGGTTTTTAATGGATTGTTTGGAATGCATGGAGGGGCAAAGTACAGGCTGGGGTCTCTGCACAGTGCACCTTAAGTGAGGGAGATGCTAAAAGAACAGGATTATATGCAGGAGCCAAGAGAAACATTGAACATGTCAGCATGCATCTTATAGTTAAGTCAGTAATCATACATTTAATCCCAAAAACCTTTGTTAAAAAGTATACTTCCATTGTTTGCTAATTATATTGTTTATTAAGGGATATTCACTGTTTTTCACAAGTTTATGTAAACAGTAAATTAAACAAATCTTATCATGGTAGATATGGAAGTTTCGTGATCTTTGTTTTATCATCTTTATCTTTGTCGTCCACAGTCTTCCTCGCTTTTTTTTTATTTCAGAGATGTTGCTTTTATATTATGCTGCAAGTCTGTATCATTCAGCTGAGTTTCTGTCCATCAGTCAATCAGCTACAAACCTTTATATTTTTTTTTTTGTCCAGTTTTGTCCGATATCAGGCATATTTAAAAAAAAAATAGCGAATCAGAGAGTGAACTGTTTCGCTCATTTAAAAATATTAGAGAAAGAGCAAAGATACCCAAATGTTGCTTGGTCGGGGTTCAGTGTAATTTCATTTGACTGCTTGCTGATGTGAATCTAAAGCAGTGGTTGTCAAACTTTTCTGTCATGGCCCCCCTTTCCGCACCCTCCCACCTGAATGTAAAGGTGACTTCAAGGGCCAAGACCAACTTTGGCAAAATATCATTAAGATTGTGAACATTCACCTCACCATGGTGTGTGCAAACACATGAAGCGATAGTGATCTACTTTAACTACTTACATTAATGTATTTAAATGTGTCAAAAAAAACAACATCTGTATAAAAGACAAATTTATAATGTATTTTCTTGAAATTGAATATCTTATAAATGTCAATTTTTTTTAAAACTTTCAATTCTGTATTTGTTTCTACATTAAAAACGAACACAAAAAAGGGGCAACATTTAAATATTCTCATCTTAATTCACCTCTGGACACACCCCACCTGTGCCCCCCCCCCCCCCCCGTCATTTCTCTGGATACAGTAACCTCCCACCCCACCCCAGCCCAGCCGTCCCACCCCCACCCTCCCAGTAGTCCCACCCAACAATATGAGAACCATTCATCCCTTTTTTGTTTAACAGTTTTTATTGGGTTTTCAATGAGCAACATCAATGTACATTTGTTTGCAACATACACGGCAAGTAGACATTTGCACATAATTAGCACGTTTGGAATGGATACAGTCCCTCCCACCCCAGCCCTCCCCCCACCCAACTGCCCCCTCATGTCCAGATGTTACAGGAAAAATAGTGCATTAGTATTAGAACCATTCATCTTAAGTCTTCTTTTATGGGGGGAGAAACTGTAAAGACATTTTCCTCTATTTTTGGAGATTTCTGTCCAAACAATGAAAACATTGGTTGAGAAATGAATCTGCAACTTAAATAAGACTGAACATAATCTTTAGATGCTGACTTTTATATTTTGAAATGTGCAATTGGTTTGTAATTGTTTATACAAAGTGTAATTAATGCATCTGATGCGTCACATTAAAAGAAAGTAGAACTTGCGGTCATGCTACAGAATTAGACTGAAATGGATGTCAGCAGTTTCTCATTGATAAGCAATGAACTATTTACAGCAATATGAACAAAACTGCAACGCATGATTTGGATTTCATTGAAGAGAAGTCCAACAGTTCCCCATCACTCTGAGTATCATTATCTCTTCACCCATGACCATCATCTGCACCAAAGTATGCACAAACTGCAGTGAAGACGTTATTTATATTTCTTAGGACATAAAAACAAACACAAGTTCACATGTATCAGTTATTTTATCTGACTCAGGCTGCTCAGAGAGACGCTGATTAAAACCTGTTGGTATAATCAGTACAGAAGAAAAGGAGAAGTTCTTCCTCGCTATCAGTGCAAAACAAAAAAAAAAAATGAACAGAGCATGCAGAGAAAAAAAGACAAAGAGAAGCGAAAGGAGTGCGGGAGGTAGCGGTGAACATTTCTGATAACTTCCTAATTTCAGGAGAGGAGAAGATGTGTGAGAAAGGAAGAAGTGAAAGGTTTCAGGTAAACTGAGAGTGACGATAACAGAATGCATGTACTGAAAGTGTGGATCCAGTTTCATTACGACAACAGAAAGCCTCAGAGAAACCGTTTCATATCACACAAAGCTGTATTTCAAAAACATCAGTGTGACAGTGTGTGGATCTGCAAGTAAGCAGAAGGCATACATAGACAGCGTGATGAGCAGAGACATAAGAGGGAAAACTTTTTTCTACTGGGGGTACCATGATGAAAAGGGAATGTTCCATTTACAATTAAAAACCATTACCATTTTTTACCCCCCAACATTTTATACAATGCATTTTTTTTTACATGTCAAGATTTCCCACAATGCAACAAACTGAAAATACTGAAAATAGCTCAGTAAGGCTTTTGGTTGTGTCATGTTGTTATTTTTTATTTAGACACATGTAGTAAAAAGTTTTTTCCACATGTCCAGTTTAAGTTTCACAATGACCTGCATTTATAAAACTGGAGGTATTCTCCTTTAAGTACACTTCTGATTAGTTCTTCCACCACTGTAATTGCAGATATTTAACCTCTTGTACTCTTTTTTTAACACAGAGAGAAAATGGAGAAGGACGGAGTGAGTTTCCCACCAGCAAGAAGTCCTCCTCTCAGAGACGAGCTAAGACAAGCTTCTCAGCACAGTTTCTATCTGAGCCCTTCTCCGCTCTACATTAAGCCCTCGAAATTCTCCCCTCCCAGATACCCCAGCATGTCACCCACCAGAGACTCCTACAGCACGTTCAGCCTGCCTGCTTTCTTTCCCATGATGGGCCCCACTTATATACAAAAAGAAGGATCCCAAAAACGCAAAAGAACTCCTTTCAAAATGGACGACCAAGGAGATGAACCCGCCAACAGAGGAGAGGAGGAAGAGGAGGAGGAGGAAAGGCGAAGTAAGACAACTTTGGACCTGGACCACAATCCTTTCTCCCTCCCACCTCTTCCTGTTCCTTCCCCATCTCCAAAACTCATCCCTGGTATGATTGAGCTGAACAGACTGCAGCTCCACCACAGATCACCTGGCATCAATCTACCTGTGCAGGTCAAACAGGAACCTCTCAGTCCCTCCCCTGTTTGGCCTCCTTCTCCTCTCCTCCTCCACCCTCCCTACTTCCCATCCCTCCACCATCGCCTCCTGCCCTACCCCTTCTTCATGCCCGGTCCTGTTATGCACCTCTCCCCTGGGTCTTTCTACCCAAGAGAGGACCTCCGTGCCAGGCATCGCAGCCGAGACGGACCTCCCCGGGGTGGGACAACAAGTGCAGAAAAGCTCGGTCTCAACGTCCATGTGGATGACAGTTACTACGTTGACGTGGGCGGAGATCAAAAGAGGTGGAAGTGTCGCATGTGTGAGAAGTCCTACACCTCAAAGTACAACCTGGTCACGCACATTCTGGGACACAATGGCATCAAACCTCATGGGTGTCACCTGTGTGGGAAGCTGTTTAAGCAGCTAAGCCACCTGCATACACATTTGCTCACACACCAGGGCATGAGGCCACACAAGTGCCAGGTGTGCCACAAGGCCTTCACTCAGACCAGCCACCTGAAGAGACACATGATGCAGCACAGTGATGTAAAGCCATACAGGTAGAGCAGGTTTTTTTTTTTAGCTTTTTATTTTCAGTTGTTACCTTTTTACCCTATTCATCAACTCATTTTACCTGCCCGTTTCAGCTGCAGTGTGTGCGGCAGAGGTTTCGCATACCCCAGTGAGCTCCGTGCCCATGAACTGAAGCATGAAAAGGGTCAGGAGAACGTGTGTGTGGAGTGTGGCCTGGATTTCCCCACACTGGCACAGCTGAAAAGGCACCTAACTGTGCATCGTGGCCCCACTCTGTACAGGTGAGCTTAAAAATGTGCTTTTATATATCAATGTCTTTGTTATCAAAGTAGTTGTTTGACATTTTGGGAAACAACCTTATTTGTTTTCTTGTCGAGAGTAAAACAAGAAGATTGATACCATTGATGCCTACACACAGTTTAGTAAGCAGCCAGTGAGCTTAGCTTAGCTTAGCATTAAGTAAAACAGCTAGCCTAGCTTTGTCAGACCATAACAAAATGCAGCTACTAATGCCTCTAAAGCTCATTAACAGGCATGTTAAATTTGAGTCATCAAAATAAAATAAAATCTAAAAAAGTCCAGAGAAAAGCTTTAGAGGGGCTGATAGATGGATTCTCCTTGCCAGTTTCCCCCAATGTAGTTTTTTGTACTACAGTGTGCTAAGCTAACAGTTTCAGCCAACAGACATGAGGGTGCCATCAATTATATCAATTCATAAAATGTAAATAATGCACAAGTGTCTTTTCTTTAACATTGAACAACTGTTTTATTTCAGTTCTCTATCTCTCTGTAAAAATGAACTAATGTACACATGTTGATCCTGCAGGTGCACTGAGTGCCAGAAGACTTTCCAGTACCCGAGCCAGCTTCAGAACCACATGATGAAACACAAAGACATCAGACCGTACATATGCAGCGAGTGTGGGATGGAGTTCATCCAGTCACACCACCTGAAACAGCACACACTCACCCACAAAGTAGGTTTCAATAAAGGGAAGAAAACAGTTTGAACTGAATTTTGTCAAAATGTTTGATTTGTTGGGTTTGGCATCCAGTAGAGTTATTAATTGTTCTGTCACTTGATGTGAGTCACACTATTGTTTGTGCAGACTTTGGAAAGTGAAGTCGTGTGGACAGTAGCTCAACAAGTTGTTTTGGCAACTGTTTCAAAGCATTTCCACTTCAGTTTTGGCTCCCGATGCTATTTTAAATCCCTTAATCTCAAGAGTTGTATCTTTTGTTTCCTATTTAATTAATGTTGGTATAGAAAAACTATCTGCTTCAAAACTGTTTGACACTATTATATTTAAATATCCTGTAGAAGACTGTCCAACGTCTTTATGTTTACATGGCTGTATTGCCCAATCAAATAGATTCTTGACATCTTGGAATAATTTGAAACACATTGCCTGAAATAAACTTTAAATCATTTGGATCTGAAAACCGATCAAAAGATACTAAAATAAAAACAAGTGGCAATACAGTTCAGAATAACCAAACATTAAACAGCAGAAAGACTTGTCTGTTGACTACATTTCTCACACCACTACTTCCCACATTCTGTCATTCTTCAGGGCGTGAAGGAGCACAAGTGTCGCATCTGTGGTCGTGAGTTCACCCTGTTGGCCAACATGAAGCGCCATGTTCTGATCCACACCAACATACGGGCCTACCAGTGTCATATGTGCTTCAAGAGCTTCGTCCAAAAACAGACCTTAAAGGCTCACATGATCGTCCACTCGGACATCAAGCCATATAAATGCAAGGTTGGTCAACATCTATGATCTGGCTTTTTGGTCTCGTGTTATGACTTTTAATCCTCATTTGTTTCTTGGCCGAGCTAAATGTAGAAACTGTCCTGATGGGGAAAACGACAGAATCGGAAAAAGAAAGGTTCCCTAACTGAAGAAGGTTTCCTAACTGAAGCCCTGTAGCTTTTGTCCCTAAACCAAACTAACCCTTAACCGTGGCACAATCACAGCATTAAACTTAGTCATTAAACTTATCTTAAACGGGTTCAGGAGGCAAAGGAAATGTTGTTCTCCTTTACTAAAGGCAGGTATGTGACCAATTAATAAACGTTTAAAGGGTGACAGGCTAGCTGCTTCCTGTGTGCATGCACGGCTTAGCTTACTGCTTGCATTAGCTTCATATTTGAGTAGAGCCGAAAAAGATCCTATATATCATTGCCTGCAAGAAAGCTGATGTGCTTTTTTAAAAAGATATATATATTGCCACTCTTGGACACAACAACTTAAAAGATACCAGAAAGAGGGGAATACGTGCCTTAGCCATGGGTTGTTGATCTATAACTGATGCGGCTAAAAACGGAGCCAAACCAGCACCCCAAAAGAGCATGTCGAACAATTGCGAGGTGTTTGGTCAACGCCATCAAAACTCCAGGTGCTTCCTTTAATCTGTGTTTATTGATGAGGCTAAACCTGTCTTATTTATTGTTAGCTGACATTTGTAGAGTCTGTTGGAGTGTCTATGTTGACCTTGGTGTTTGGTGCGAGGACTTAGACGATGACCAGATAGCAGAGAGGCTTTTTGGCAGTAGGACCCTCCTCGTCCATAGGAAGGATATCGCCGCACAAACTGCCTCTCTAACAATGGCCCGCTTGCCTCCCCGGAGAACAGGGCCCTCAAATAGATTTCATCTCGCTTTCTCTGCTGCTGGAGGGAGCTTCCTGTTTTCTCACGGTCCTCTTGGACAGTTTACAGTCCCTCTCTCCTCCTGAAGGAAAGGACCACCCTAATAAAAAAGAATGCAGAGGAAGGACAGCGCAGGAGTAGCCCTTCCCTGTTCTCCTCCTGGCCCTGTCTCCATGTTGCTTCCTTTCTCTCTCTCTGTTTTTCTTGCGTGCATGTGTGTGTCAAGGAGTAAGAGGGGAGGGGGGGGGGGGGGACTAAGAGGAAAAGAGGAAAAATGTGGATAGAAGGAAGGAGAAAGGGTGTGTGTCTTTGTTTATCTCAAAGCCTGCACATTCATTCATGATTGCGTATCTCTACAGCTTGCATTCTCTGAATAAGTCATCTACCAAAGGAGTTTTGGCGCACAAAGAAAAATAATAGAGGTGTATTGTTTCGGCCTATTGTTTCTCTTTCCTCAAATAGTTTTTACTGCAGCCACTCAAGGAGTGTAAATAAATACATTCACTCAATGCTTGCATGCCAGTTTAGGCTGTTTCACAAATGTCTGCCATGTCCCTAAATTAAAGAGGCAGTAGTTTGTACTCACTTGACTATATTTAAATGAAAACTACACAGTTACTTTTAGTCCAAACAACAGATACAACTGCAAAATTAGGACATTTACTTTCAACAGATTTGCTAAAAATACATTTGCACTTTAACTTGAGGCCTGCACAGCTTAGTACAACTAATGTTTTTATGTCTATATCTTACTTCCCCATTCATGTAAAATACGGAGTGTGCTGCTACCTTTTGGATTTTTTATTAATGACTGAAAACCTTTTGTTGTTACCTTCTTTAGACATAAGCTTAGTTTCAATAGCTCTGCTGTCATCAGTCTACCTGTGTCTGCTCAAACTTATTAAGAAGGGTTAGTTAGGTATTTCTTTCAAAGTGGGTATTCCTCCTTTCTTACATGGGCTTATTGATAGGGAGTTTGGTTGAGTTAAGGCAAAAACCCTACTTGGTTTAGTTTGGGGCTGCTTAGATTTACTTGGCGCCTCTTTGGCTAATTTTAGTCAATGGACTTATTCTTCTGGGCATCGAAACTCTAGTCCTAAAAAGAACACCTCTGGCTCCAAAACAAGACAAAACTGGCCATAAACCCAGGTTTCAAAGTTTCAAATTCCACCTCAACAAGTCCACCTCTTATGTACAGTCTGTGAAGTGAACAGCTTTATTATTTGTTTTCTCCTAACTTAACCAACCATGCACCTCACTCCCTTGTCTTGCAGCTTTGTGGGAAAGAGTTCAACAGGATGCACAACCTAATGGGCCACATGCATCTCCACTCAGACAGCAAACCCTTCAAATGCCTTTACTGCCCCAGCAAGTTCACACTGAAGGGAAACCTCACCAGACACATGAAGGTCAAACATGGAGTCATGGACAGAGGGCTGGATGAAAGACGTAAGATTGCTCTTATTTTCCACTTGCATGCATATCTGTTGCAAAAGTTGCTCGATTTAATCGCTATTTCTCCAACCTCAGTGTTTAGGCAAAGGGGACGATACTGCCTGTCTACTCCAATGGGCCTCCTTACCCGCTTCAGCCAGGAGGAGCCATTCGACCTTTCCCAGAAGCCCTCGGGCCTCCCCAGCCTCCGACTCTCACAGTCTGATGGTGAGAGCGTCCCTGGGAGCTCGTGTCAGGAGGAAGATGAGGAGAGTTTGTACAGGAGGAGCCCGTACAGCCCCGAGCCGGACCACCACGAGCCAGCGGGAGAAGAGCAGTACTCCCCTGAGCTGGAGGAGAGAGGGCAGGGGTCTCCAGCTGAACTACGACCAAAGAAGAAGCAGAGACAAATGTATCAGGATAGTTTAGAAGAAGAAGAGACATATGAGAGGCAGTCAGAGACAGAGGAGCAGGCTGTAGACTCCAGGGGGGAGCAGGAGCATCTCCTACAGTCAGAACACACATCTGAGTTAGATTACGAGTCTCATTCAGAGCTTGGAGAGGACCAAGAGACAGGCTGCAGACAGTATGATTCTGACTCAGATTCTGAGCTAGATAACCACCAGGAGCTAGATCATGAAGAGCAAAGTGAACAGCAGATTCTTAGCATTTGTGACTAAACCTACCATGAGGCAGAGAGGAACCAAAGCAGATTAGGCTTATTAAGTGAAATCATGTGAGCACCATTAGTGCGAAATGAAGAAGAAGAAGCACAATAATAATAGAAGTCAGACGATGAAATAGAAGAAGTTAATCAGTGCCAGGTCTACTCGTCAGTTAAATGGATTGTTCATGTTTTTTTTATTAATGTAAGCCCACAGTGGCAGTTTGTTGTCATGTCTAAGCAGAGGCTTGCCACTAGCTGGAAGTAGCACTGCTAAATTGCTACTGCCATAACGCTCTACTACGCGGCTGTAAACCAGCACTGTAGTATCTTGCAGCATGTAGCAGTTTAGATGTATTTTAATCTAGAAAATGGAGATAAACAGTATGCAGACTCTGTGAACTCTTGTTTGGTCGTGTTAAATATACTGTGCTAAAGTTTGACTCTTTTCTGAGGGATTTTGCAGTTCGCCCAGGAACATTTGAGTTCATTTCTGAATAAAAATTGGTTATGGATGAGGTGCTGTTTAAGCTTAGCACTGTAACAAGAAATACAATTATATAGTTTTGTCAATTAAATAAATACAACTGACATATAAAGCTGTGAAGCATTCTGCATGTAGACAACATATCATTCATAATCACTGATACGTCAATGTTCATTGATTGGCGGAAAGGTTCTGTGAGGGTTAATCTTTTTTTGTACATAAAATAGAAAATCATATTTAATGTTTATTTTTTTTTCTTTAAAATAGTTTTATAATATTGAATAACAAAAGTCACGTTTGAGTTTTCTTTATATGTTGCCCTTGTATTTTGTGTAAATGTATGAGGTCAAAATCAATACTGTGTTATTTCTGAGTCTTTTGTTTATGTTTTGGGGAGATTTTCTTATTTTTTTGTTCATTTGTTGGTGGGATTTTGTACTTAAATTGAGATTTGGGTGTAACATTGTTATTTACACACAGACAGACTTGGACAAGCTTGATGTATCATATCCATTCAGTGTCTTTATGAAATAAACTGCAAACTGTGTTTGAAGTCTAGTGTTTATTGTTTTTAAATACTTGGGTATGGGTGGCGAGGGATATGAGGGGCCATCCATGAAATCTGATTGGCCAACCTAAATTATAATTGGCTATTTGCCTTATCAGAGGACTTAATAGCTTTCTTTGCTTTTGTTAGCTCTTTTAATCGTGACATTGAACATACATCTATTTGAATCTTTAAAGAATAAAGCAAAGAAGATTCATACGTTGCCACTTCTGTCACTTTTTAAAATAAAACGAAATATAAGAAGAGAAATAACATCTTAAGTTGTTTGTTAATCTTGAGTTGTAAGGAACGTTAGTAGTTAAGGCATCTATAATACGATTCATTGAGATAGAAATGGATAAATTAAGGCAAATTTTCATTTGTACGTGCACACACACCTCATGTGACCCCTATATAAGCCAGTGCCTCACTCAAAGAAGTCTGGATCCACCCTCCCTTTGATTGCTCCGTTTTTTGGGGGGATTTGTGAAGTTTTATTGCATGTCCGTGTGATGGTGGTCAAACGGGAACATTGTGCAGGACAAATACAGAAATAAAAGTTGAAACCCCTGAAAAGAAACCTGCGTTCTGTAGTTTTTTTTTAACAGCCCACAAACATCCGATGAGTGATCCTGAAGAATATAAACCCTGATAATAAATCTGAGTCCTCTTTTTTTTTTTTACCAAGCCAGGGATGATTGCCGTGTGTTTCAAAAAGCTTGCCTTTCTCCTCCTGCTTCTCTTTCAAAGCGGAGGAAGAGGAAATGAAAACACCTCTCCCCTTCTCTCTTTTAGGTTGTGATCAAACAGTGGTGACGGACACAGTGGGTGTCCCAGACAAAGGCTTCATATGTCTGCGTGGCTCAGAATGAAGCATTGTTTCTCCTCATTGCAGAAGCCCCTCTGAAAACAGAAACAGTGCTGGTATAAAGAGTGCCTAAAAAGTTTTTCTTTTAAAGAAGCTGCATGAACAGACAGAGCATCCTTTCCCATCTCACAACTTTTATAAAGTAATGCAGCAAAAGGTCATTGAAGGTCTTGTTTATCACAATTTGAATGGTTTCAAGTTCTCTTTGCTGTGCTTTCACATTACACCTCATTATATCGTGCCAGTTCAGGTAAACAGGGAGTAATTTCTTGTCACATAAAATGCAGAACAGCAGCTTCTCTTTTTCTACTACTGACGACCACCGTGTCCTAAAGGGCGAAACTGCAAACAGTTTGAGGAAGTTCTCACATCCTCCTCTCCTTTCCTTTCCTCACCTACATGTTTCAATCCCAACCACCAGCTCAGAGAGGAAGCACATAGTGGATCTGCTGCTAGTGTCTGTGTCTCCCATCCTAAACTGGCCTCTCTCTCAAACAATCAATCATATACGTTATTTTTGCAAAACACGCAATGTACTTCAAGGTGCTTCTCGAGCACCTGATAAAACATAGGAGTTGAAAATGAATGTAGAGACCAGGCACACCAAAACAAATCTGGAAAAAAATGAAGAAACAAAATTAATACAGATAGTTATATGATTCTAAAATAAAAAAAACAAGACGCACCAGAGATGATAACACAAGCAGAGAAAATAACAAAATGATAACATTGAAAAACATGACACAAAATAAAGGGATTCAAAGTTCAACCAAAAAAATAATAATCTCAAAAGACAAAACAGAATAAAATAAAGAATATGAAATAAAGATAGATACATGATTGAAATAAAATCATAAAGCAATGCATAACATCCAAGCAGCAACATATTATTGAATCTCTGAATAACAATATGTGCAGCAAATAAATAGCTCACCAACCTGATAAAGCTTCTCATTTATTATAGTTCTGCTTGATTTTAAAGAACTGAAACTTCAGAGACCATGAGAATGTAAAGATCAGTCAGGCCCTCAGGAGAACAGGTACACACAACAGGTAGTTTCCTGAGCAGAAAACGAACCGTGTGGTTAGAAAGCTTCATGTTCTGCTTTTGCAAAGCTAACAAACTGATAAAGATCAGGGCAAGTACCAGCAGATATTAGTGCTTCACAGAGAAATTCAGAATAGTTCAACATTTTAGATTCATTCTCAGACAAAGCTTGAAAATACATTCACAGAAGTTTGAAAGCTAAGTTAGCCTGAAAGAGCGACGTAAAACGACTCTTAGACTTTTCTGCAGCTGATAACTTTGATTATCAGGGCTCGAAAATGTTCTAAAGTAAAATAGATAAAAACAAATAATCCATCTGAATGCCTTTTCTACTTCTTGGGCAAAGTTCACTGTAATGAGAATTTATCCCCAAGACTCTCTGACTCAGTGCACAATTAGTTGATCAATTTTCATCTTTAATTTGCAATGAAGCAGAATAGTTTTGGTTCCTTGGGGTGATTTTGTAATTTTCTTGATTTAGAATAGATGAGCATTGATAATAGAACAGAATTGAATAGAACCAAATAGAATAGAATGGAATAGAATACAGAAGAGTGGAATAGAGTAGAATACAGTGAAGTGCTATAAAATATAATACAAGAGAAAATAATATAATAAGAGAAACTTATTAAAAATCTATGTACAGTCTATGCATAAAATAGAATAAAACCGAATAGAATGAAGTAGAATGAAATAGAATAGAATAAAAAAGAATCGAACAGAACAGAACAGAACAGAACAGAACAGAACAGAATAGAATAGAATAGAATAGAATAGAATGTCTTCATTGGCCTTTCACAATGTGCGATACAATTTGTTTTGCTTCTCTAAAACAAAAGAAAAACATTCATGACACACCCACATACATTCTGCCACACACACATGCATTCCAGTTGACATCTCTGTGGAGGGGATACTTTCAGCTTCGGACTGTCGGTCTGACAAAGTTTGGAAGTGGCAGAGCTGTGAGAAATTGTAAAGACCAAATGGACGAGCATGAACTTTTTTAAATGCTGATTAATAATAAAAACTTTGAGATGAAACCTTACACTTCCTTATTCATTGACCTGATGCTTAATAAATGTTGGTTTTTATGTTTCTACAGATTTATGGTTTTATAGAATGGGTTACTGCCAATCATGCTTCATGCCTGATGCCGTGCAAAATGTGTGAAGCATGATAACGCTGACAAATAACTGCACTCTTTTTGAGCATTCATAATGCAAGAGTGCAGTTAGACATTAGACAATCCTTACATCCTTTTATATATATATTTAAATTTCCCCATTGTGGGATAAATAAAGGATTATCTTATCTTATCTTACTAGACATGAATGGAGGTTATTTCTTCTCAGACTCTTTTCTTCTAAAAAGTTGTCTGTTTTTAATCTTGCTATGTAAACATAGTCAGAATGTACCTTTGTTATTCTGTCGTTTTTACCCTACTTTAGAAAGGTACAAAGAAACCATTGTTCAATCTTTTCTGTCTTCTTGTATGTCATTTTGAACCTAATTAGTTTTTGTCTGAATTAAAACTCAAAACTCAAAATGATGCTTTCATTTTATTGATTTGCTTATTCGTTACTACCACTGTATAAGGCAGTCATCAAGCTGACTTGCCTTCAGGTATAAACTTATCTTTCAGTTTAGTTTTTGTATCAAATGCTGTATTTTTCATCTTTTAAGACTTTGCATTGTCCTCTGATGTAAAGCTGTGGCTGTTAAATATAAAGTTGGAAGAAAGTGGATGCATGTTACTGAGAGACTGACGAGAAATACCTCTGTTTTGTTTTCATCACCAGACAAACAAACAACTTTTAAATGAGCAGAGTAGTGTGCTAAATGTCCCACAGGCACATTTAGTAAAGGCTTTTGCTTAGTTATTTATTTATTAACAAGCAGATGCAGTAGAGTAGCTCAATGTATTACACAAGAACTCACACAACAGTCATATTATATTCCTGAAAAGATAGCTGCATCCCTAGTTGTGTGCGTAGAAAATGTTTACGTCCTGTCTGATCTCTCGACTCGCAGCTCGGGTTGGAGCTTCCTGTTTTGCTGGCAAAAGAGAAAACGAGATGGTGCTAAAATTCTTCCACGTTTTGTTCAACTAAAGTGTCCCACCCCAGTCTCAACCTGTCACCTCCTTGGACCCACAGCCAAGAAGCTCACTGTAATAATAATAGCTGTCCTATGAACGGACAACAAAGACTCTGAGAGGTGAGAGGGGACGACAGGTCAACTGTGAGAGATACATGTTTAAACTGAACCGCTCTGCTACTGGTTTAAGGTGCTATCATCTCCTGCTTTATTCTTTTTTCCAAAGTGTTTTAATATGTTAATGTTTGTCCTAAAATGTTCTAAGATTATTGGACAGATCTTAAGTGCTGACAGGTTCAGGCAGCATTCATCCATGATCCTGAGTAAATAACACAGAGTGACTTTTTGAGGCATAGTGAAGCTTGAGTGTATTTATCTGGTCCGTCGCTTCTTTGTATAAACAGCACCCTCTGGTGTTCTGATTTCTGGTTTTACATTCAGATCATTTTTATATTCAAGACATTTTTCCTGCAAAGTAAAGTCTTGCAACAGAGTGTATTTGATATTCCCTGGCCAACCAATTTGTGTTCCTTATACTTATGCACTATAAATGTCACAGATTACACTGTAAAACACTCTAAGCATTACAGTCTAATTCTAAAACATGAATGATTGGTTGTGAATATCTACATTTATATAGGCCTATGGAATATTTCTTCATCATTTGAAAAAGAAAATGTGTAGTTTGTACATTTTTTCATGCTACATTTTTCTGATATTCTGGATAGACATATTTAAAGGTAAATATAAATTAATAGGGGTTTAAAAATGTGTGCGTTGTCTCACTTAGGGATCCCAAATAGCCTATGAAAAGCTTAAAAAGAATTGTAAATATATTTAGATTAATTACTTTTAATTCAGAGCTTTATATGAGCTATAAAATGTGATCTTCAACAGATAAATGGATTCAGCTCCTGCAGTTTTTCAAGAGTTTAGGGCGACTTGTCTTTGTTTGTTTTCTTAGGAGGACCACTGGACAAGCCCCTCTGGGTTTATTTGGCTCCTCCAGCACATTTCTTTCAAAATGTATACTTTGTTAATTAACTAATCATTATGTACTGTCTGTTTTTCCATTGATCTATTATGTTTTTATTTAATAATTAATAATTTATATTAATAAATCAAAAACATAAATTGTAGCCTCGCCTTTATATAAAAAAAAAAAAGAAAAGTAACTCTAAACTTGACGTCCTTTGCGATTTTACTTTGTTGTTTGACAATGATTAGAAAGCACTTTCTTTCTGAACATGTACATCATACAGGACACGGAGTAACCGTGAATTAACCGCCTCTTTCTTTTGGTATGACCCTCTCACGTCAGTCTCAGGGAGCATCGACAATACAAACCCCCCCCTCAAAGGCTAACACATGGTATCGTCCAAACATGGCAGCCTCCGTATGGAAGCGCTGTGTGACTGCAGCAGTCAAAGTTAAATGTTTATCTCCTTCTCTTTCAGGTAAACTATCAAACATCAACTACGATATATTTAAAGATATATTTGAGCAAATGTGTTCGTTAAACTCGTGTCTATTTGGCCTTGTTTGGATGGAGGAAGAGCTAAATGTCCCCAGTTCATGTTTTAGTTAGCTGTAGCTGTGAGGTACATGAGCTGGTCACCTGCAAAACTGAGGTTTTACTGTGAAGTTTGTCGTCTTTAATGCGTTTAAACTGATGAGAACCACCTTGTAAACGACTGACTAGCATAAAAACAGTATTATCATTATTATTATTATTGTATAGGTGACCTGACTTACCTTGTGTCTTTGCAGCGAGGAGATGGTTGCTCTCAGCAGCGTACACAGACTCCAGACTGTGGGAGGAGAGACGCAGAGATCCTCGGAGCCTCGGTACGAGTCGAAACCAAGTCACATTTTAACAGTGTCAAACAAATAATGTCAAGCAGTACCATGTTTATGTTATCATCTGCAGGAACCGACAGTATGTTGTGAACCTGTCCATTTAAAGTCAGTCAGATTCGCTCTCACAGTCAACACAACTTTTAGATGATAAGTGTGGCATTGAGTGTGAATGTCAAAAACACGTCTGCCTTTCATTAGAATTGCCTGAAAGTATAGGGGACCTTTCCAGTGTACATGTTCAGATCATAAGTGATGAATGTGTTTAATTCTACTCATTGTTATAAAGGACTTCTCAAGTCTGTCTTAATAGAAGTGTCAGACACGCGTTCAGACAATATCATACCCTGCTTTGATTTCACATCGCACTAAACAGTCAACATGACATTTATAGAAACACACACAATAAAGACATCCTCCTTATGATGGTTTAGGGTTAAGATGCATCCAGCAGTCCTGCGTGTAAGTCAGCTCTGCATGTGCGCCCTGCCAACACAAGGGGGCAGTGTAATACTGCAGGCACATGGTGCACTTAATGATGACTGTTCAGAAGTATGGGAATAATAACTGTGAAGTGTGATCAAATTCAAATTTATAAGGCAAGACATGAGCGCCCAATTTTTTTTTTAAACGTTTATTTTTGGGCTTTTTATGCCTTTATTTAGAGATAGGACGGTGGATAGAGTCAGAAATAAGGGAGATAGTGGGGTATAACATACAGGAAAGGACCCACAGGTCGTATTCGAACCCAGGCGGACCGCTT
Source organism: Labrus bergylta (assembly GCF_963930695.1). NCBI lineage: Eukaryota > Metazoa > Chordata > Actinopteri > Labriformes > Labridae > Labrus > Labrus bergylta. The sequence goes on along the minus strand of NC_089196.1, from coordinate 24,153,017 downwards.
AGAGGACTATGGCCTCTGTATATGAGGCACACGCACAAACCACTAGGCCACTGGCGCCCGCTCTTTGTATTTCAAAATGATTTCCAACTCGTGCTGATTGTATTTGGGTTGTTTATGTCGTGTTTTTCAGTTAAGTGTATCACACTGCTATGATGTAAAAAAAACAAACATGGTTTTTGGCATAATGTTAAAAAAAAACAAAAACACTTTTAATTGTGTTTTTGTTGTTTCGAAAAATGATCTTATGTTTAATCTTTGAACTCACAGCTCTACTGGCCAACGCCATGGACCGGACATACGAAAGGAATCTCCCCGTCAGCTCTCTTTCCATATCTCGGGTGAGTTGTGTCTGGATTTCATCTGCCTGTTTTTTGTTTGTTCAGTTATAAACCAAAGTATACGTTTGATTATATAAATCGATTGTAGTAAGGATACGTTGTTTTGCATAACTTTTTTTCTTTTCATCAGTTTGTTGAAAACATTTCATCCCGGGAGGAAGTTGATCAAACGGAGTACTACCTTTACAAGTGAGAAGAGTCTTCAAATATAAATCTAAACTCTGCATCACTTTCTCCGTCTCAACACCATCAACACGTTTCTGTTGCTCCCTTGGTTTTGTGTAGTACCTACTTTTTCCTGCTTCTCTTGTCTCTCTGTTTGGTTTGTCTGTTTTGGTTTAGGTTCAGTCACATGCTTTCTTTGTTCGGGGCAACTCCAGACCTTTCCTGTTTACTCCTTCCCCTGGAATCTGCACCCATTCTTCTAATTACAAGATTTTGTAAATTTCCCCGATCGCACCCACGCTCAGTGCTTATTAGTTTTCATAAACTGATTGGAATTTAAACACTGGCATTTCATTTTGGAGCTACATTCAACATGTCTTTAACAATTATTGCTTGTTATTCAGGATGCAGCTGTCGTGTTTGTTGCTGTCTGTTATGTTGTGTTGATCTTCTGTTTTTTGGAAACCGAGAAAATAGTTCTCCACAAACATAAATGTGTTTTTATGTATTAATTTCTCTTCCTCACGTCTTTCCTAATATTTTATCTTTTACAATAAGAACTGTGATGGATGTATAACTCATGTTTTTTTAAAATCACGGCAGGTTTCGCCACAGCCCTAACTGTTGGTATCTGAGAGACTGGACCATTCACGACTGGATCCGACAGTGTCTGAAATACGGGGCGAGGGAAAAGGCCATGCACACGCTTAAAAACAAGGTTCACACATTATTATCCCTCTTAGTTATTACCAAGGCTTTAATTAGACACAGAATTAAAATACTTTATAATCCGTGTAAAGGAGTCGCATCTGCATAATCAGCAAATACATCAGAAGCTCCTGATCAGGGCTGAACGCTGCAGATATCTGGCAGCGTAAACAGTCACAAAATCAAAGTAACCCCCCAACTCATATTGTCTGAGCAGCACAAAAAAACGTGTTTGACATTTTCAGCCCAGCATGTGCACTCTGCCAAAGTTAGTTATACTATCTGGGAATCAACATGACTTCATTATAACAAACGCAGATAGGACCGTGAGCCTGGGATGTGTTTGTATGGGCACATCTGTTGTTTTGATTGGTGTCTTGTTGTTTGGAGATTAGAGGTCTAGATTTTTGAGACGCATCAGGAACTACATATCCTAAACGTGTTTGTGTGTGTGTGTGTGTGTGTGTGTGTGTGTGTGTGTAGGTCCAGTATGGAATATTCCCAGATGATTTCTCCTTCAACCTGCTCATAGATTCTCACATTAAAGATGGGGACTTTCAAGGTAAGGCTTTTTAAACGTTAATTCTCAATGTAACCGTTTGAAAGGGAAATTAAGCACAACTCCAGGTTACCAGGGTTTCCAGATTAATTTCATATTTACCAAGAAGAAAAACTGACTTGTCGATCAAAATAATGAAATAGTATCAACACAGTTTATTTCCTTTATGTATTGAACACCTAGTCAAAAAAAAAGGAAGCTGATTATTTATGCATCATGGACATTTGTAGTTTAATTTATTCTTAAACAAAGAGTGTAAAAGTGACACCTTTCTGTTGTTGTTTCTGGACAGGTGCGTGCTCTGTGGTTGAAGAGGTAATGCTACAGGAGGCCTTCGACCTTCCCTCCACACAGATCCTGTCTCTGTATGCTCTGGGTAGTTACCTAGCAACCAGACCACAACTCACCGTGAGTGAACAACAACAACAACATGGGAGAGGTTGTGAAAACAAATCAAAGAATTGCCTTAAAAATACATAATGTTTACCACTCTGAAGACATCCATTTTCTGTCATCGGAGTGATTAATGGGAGGTTTCATTGAAAGACGCTGTCCAATTGTTCAAAAAAAAGAAAAAAAAAGTCTGCTTTTGACTGATAAGCATGTGAATGTTGCAGCAAGAATAACATATGTGCTTCAAAATGAAATGTGTTCAGGTGTCAGAAGAGCGGACGCTGGGAGCATCTCTTTTCATCTGTGGACTGAAGCAAGACAACACTGTCGGACTCAGCGCTCAGCTACTCGGCCTTGCTCTACTAGGTGGGATTTTGCTTTTAGCATTAATTAATTACTGGTATGTCGGTGTCCTTCTCTCTCTCTCTGTTTGTCTCAATGACGCTATTTCTCCTTTTCTCCCATCCAGGTAAAGTGGAGATGTCAAACGGCATTCATGCTGTGTTCAAAGGGGCGCCTCTCTTCTGGGAGCGTGGCTATCTGGGCCGAGTGCTGGCTGTCATGGAGAGAGTGGCTGCTGCCTCTGGTGATGTCAAGCTGTCCAATGACACAGTAAGAACCAAAACAATCAGACGGAGGGTTGGAGGAGGGCTTTTTTCAAGTGTTTGTGAAAACTCCTGTGCGGATTTTTCAGCTGGTTGTGTTTGAGACATTGATACAGATGTCTTTTGATGACCTACAAAACAAACCAGACCATGAGAAAACGTTATTTTTTTTTAATGGTGTCTCATTTCTGGTTAACAGTTTCCTGCACACGACCATCTCCTTAAACGGATAGTCGGCCTATTTTCAACCTATACTTTATCTCAGTTAGATGCACAGTATAAAAAAATGCATGTTCTCTTTTTATGTGTGGACATGAATCTGTCGTTCTTTCAGCACCAGTGCCGTCATTTGAGGAGGTCAGTGACACAATCTGTGGTCAGGAAGAACTACATATTAGATTTCTTGTCTCCACTCTTTGTTTACATAGCAAACAACCTGCAAAACGATGTTATGAAAAGCAAGAAATGGGATACCCTAGCATATTTTACACTGAAGACTAAACAAGACTAAACAGCAGAAGATATCCAGCAGCAGAGCAGGGCTGCAGCTTCTCGAGGGGTTACATTGTGTTTACACCATAGCGACATATACTATAAACACTGAATTGATTTTAAGACAAGTTTTTGTTGTGCAATGACAAGACGATCTCACACACATACACACACACACACACGTGATCAACAAACGTCCTAAGAAGTGATCTAATACTTCTTTATCATAAGATGATGATGATGATGTAGAAATATAGCAACAATCATTGCATAAAACTACACAACATTGATTTCAAAAGTACAAGATAACAAAAAATGTTCTTAGCAAAGCAGGAAAGGTAAAGTGGCATCACGTGCAGCCAGACAGCATTTCTTTCTGCACGTCTTTGGACTTCTTCTCTTAATGTCAGACAAACATATTTTCAAAAATGTTGGACTGACGCTTTTCATATTCATCTTGATTCTGTGTTTACAAGTAAGTGTTGCCAAGGCTACAATATTGAATGTCTCTGAGTCGCACAACAGAAATATGAACAGCTTAGTGTTAGACACAGACAGAATAGCCGCCGCTGTTGTTATTATCCAGGTGGAGTCTATGACGCAGACCGGCCTCATCAGCTGAGATTAAACACGCACGCTGTCATATCATTGATACTTTCACATGTATGCATGGACACACAGTCGGGTGCAGCGCCTGTAATCTGGCCTTAGCTGTCTGCTTTAATAGTTCCGCTTTGTCCACGTTTAATGAGATTTTGAAGAGCCTGGAGTGCTGAGGATGTCTGTGAGAATCACTGCTACAGGAACCAAGCGGCCTGAGCCAGACGGCTGCAACGCAATAATGTAGACAGAGCAGATAACACTGCAGGACAGAGAGGAAATATTACACCTCAAATGAAGGTGCTGGTGTCTGCCGCCTCAAGTGACAGTTAATATTACCTCTTCCTAGGATTTAGAGGTGAGTTGTCAGGTGAGGTGTTCAGCCTCTTTCATCATCACCTTAACATTTTGAGTTAGAAAATGAATCTTCTCCTTCTTAAAAAGTTTGCAATATTGAACTTTGACTCATAGAAACCCGGAGAGGAAATGCATCCACACATTTTATTTACTCTGTTTTCACACGATAAAGAGACATTTCTGGAGATCTCAGCTTACTTATTTTATTATCTTGAGATAACAGCTTGTTTTCTCGAAATAATGAGATAATGAAATAGTAGGCTGAGCCGGGCCATTGCCCACACTAATGAGGTTAATTAAGCCTATTTGTTTATATTGGGCTCTGGGGAGAAGAGTTGAATAAGTCGATATCAAGTCTGTAGATTTACGTGACTTGATATACAGCTATGAATACTTTTAGGCAGGAATAGCTGTGTTTGTTGAATGTGCAAATACAATAAGTACAAAATAATAATCTTTCTGGGTAATTCATCTTTGTTTTCATGATTCTGCAGCTGGACTGCGTGAATGCTTTGCTGCAGGAGCTCTCATCCGCCTCAGACTCAGACTCGTCTGGAGACGAATCAGAGGGTGAAGAGGACAAGAAAAGGGAAGAGGTGGATGAAGATGAACAAGCCGAACATGCTAAGCTACCTCAATATGTCAGCAGATTCAAGGTGAGGTTGTTTATGTGGGTCACATGCTTTCTTTTTTATTGCAGAAACAGAGTTTACATCAATTTCAGGGCAAATAATAAATGTGTATAGAACATTTGTTCCTGGAGTAAAATCCAGAGTAAGATCTGAAGGGGAAGCGTACTGAAGGTTATTTTTAATTGATCATTTAAGTGCAATTCAAATGTAATTGAACTTTAACAATAACAAAGCCCACAATCAAGTAAGAGACTTATTACAACCATAGTCTATTTGATCATCACACGCAAAGACCAAAGTCTGTGCGTGTGATGATGAAATACCTTTGACCAAACTAAATTTAAAAAAATTGGCTCATTTCATGAAATTTTCTTGCTGTGTCAACAAAAAAGGGAAAGTTGGATCAGATGCCTCACTGTTTTCACTACTCTACTAGCTCTGTTTTAAAAGATGATTGATGTTATTTTCTCATTTTGGGGTTTAATGAATAAAAGGTACAGAAAGTTTTGGACTTGCTCGAGTAGATCGCTTCAGCAGGCAGACAGGAAATGGAGCAAAATGTAATCCTTAGTGCTGCACATTATCAAAACCCGGCCTCTAAAGATGTTTGTTTTTTTATATATTTGGGGCTAGCCTTATTATGGAAAGGGGCCTACAGAGAGAGCCTTTTCTGTTAGGACTGAGATCCTTTAGTCTTGTTGGAGCGGAGTTATGAAGGTAAAGGACAATGGAAATGTTTTTCCAGCGATTGGCTCAATAAACTTGTCATTAGCACAAAAAAAAAAAAACAAGCTTGGTGACCTTGCCTGATCCAGTGTCAGCAGTTACCCTTTAAAAATATCCCGTGGAGTTTGTTTGTCTACATTCTGTAACATGCACCAGTACTTGGCTGCGTCCTTCTTCTTTTCCTCCTTTGTTGCTGCTTTGGTTTTTTTTCTTCCTTATTTTTTTTTTTAGATGTTACAGCCACCTGTTGATCAGCAGACAAGGATGGCAGCATCGTCTCAAATACAAATATTTCTTAATAATTCAATAACTTCCAAGCACCCTTAAGTCATCTCTGTCTGACCAGTCTTTGATTTCTGATACTGTCTAGTGAGATCTGGTTGTTGCCGTGTTTCTTTAAGGAATTCTGTCTAAATTCAGCCGTACAAAACAAGATAAAACATTAAATCCTCGTCTGCATCACACAACATATATGGATACAAAGTTCTGTGTTTTACTGGAGTTATATCAATCAATTTAATAAGTCATCCAGGATTCGAGCTGGAATAGTTATTTTATTGTTTGAAATGAAGTCAGCAGAGATGGCCATGTGAGCAGCTTCATTATGTATTTGCTTCTGTGAGCATTACTTTCTAATACGAGATGTCGGCCCTCAGATTTCTTAATCAGAACATCCAGACTTCTATGTTTGTACAGACTGAACTGTAGATAATCAATCCCTCTCTGGGATTTAGGAATGTTTTCTGAGAAGCTGGAGCATTTTAAAAATGCATTGCAAAGAGAATGAACTGATTAGGAGAGTTTCATACAAATTAATAAAATGACATGATTTGGGCCACTTGTTGGTGTTTTGACATCTTTCTGTTCCTTTTTTTTCTTTTTTTTTTCTTTTTTTTTTACTTCAGGAACTGAGGAGCGAGCTGGAGTCTCAGGGTAAAGTGGACTCTGCCTCCTTTCAGGCTTTGGTTAGCGCTCTGGCCCAGCAGAACCTGGCGGCTGCAGAGAAACCGGACTTGGAGCAGTATGAGAGGCGGATGCAGGACTGGGAGGCCGAGAAGAGGCAGCTGATCCAGAGAGAAAAGGAGATGAGGGAGAAGGCAGAGCAGGAGAAACAGGAGCGGTTAGCTGCACAGGCTGCAGCCCAGCAAGCATAGAGACCTGTCTGTTAAAATAGTGAATACTCTGGAGATCATAAGACTTCTATGTCTATAAAATTTTGAAACATTAACATTGTCACCATCGCATTTGCATGTTTCACCAGTTTTTTTTGAAGTGTTGATTATTGTGTCTTCATGTGATATGTATTGCTCTGTTTTTTGATAAATAGGGCGAATAAAAATGTGTTTACGGATGTGAAATAGACTTCTTGTTTCTTTAAGGAATTCTGTCTAAAATGCATTATTTATTTTTCCTTGACTGCGGAGGATCATTATTGGAACGTATGCACACATTGTTAATCGTGGCGGTCGGATGACCTCATGTAAGCAAAAAAGAAGCAAAGCTGGGAAAGATCTTACCATCACATCCTCCCACTCCTTTTCCTCTCTGCCTGCGGTCATCTGCGTTTGTGTGTGTGTGGGTGAATGTGTGTGTCGAAAGCATCCTTGGAAGTTTTTTCACAGGGGAGTGAAAAGTGTATTGCACTGAAGAATTTGCTGATAACCAATCAGGACAAAACCAAAATCCCTGCATTCGGAAGGAATGCATTTATTATTAGAAACCTTCAGTCCATGGTGGAAAACATGCATTAAACATGGTGCATAGGTGGTTATTTAAAAAAAACGGACACAGAGAGCACCTCAATGTTTGTAGAAAAAATCAAATATCAACCTGAGAGTGCAGCGACAACAAATACACTTAACACAGCACGTTAGCGTGGCAAATTGAGTAGAGCCTGGCCTGTTTGTACTCCACAGAAAGATAAGATTATAGATCTCTGGAAAAGAAAACGCTGTTGTGGCGGTGCACATAATGCATTCATTCCACATTATGTTGCAGCTATTCAGTATTCAGAGCATGATCTTGGGAAACCGCCTGGTATGCAGTCCAGGATGAATAAGAACTGCATACCGTTGAAACAAGAACCATTGTGGTGCTGAGGCTCCTGACTGACTGCTCCTCTGAGAGCGGCTCTTCACTCATAGTCAGTGTTTAGTTATTCAATATTAAATGTCATTCAGCTGTTTGAAGGAAGTCAATATTTCTGAGATCTTTTGGGTTTTACTGTTTTTAGTTTTAAAGGGAACTACACTTTACAAAACAACTTGAAAATGAGAAAGATCAAAGGATCATTCATATATGGTCAGTTAGCTCAGAAAGGTAGAATAATGTTGTGTACATACATAAAGAAGTTAAAGCCAGGGTTGGTCATTTTCGAAAACTAGCATGATTTTGAAATTAGCATTCCCTAAATGTGCTCCGTCTACACCCACCCCCTCCCGCCTGTGCTCACTCAAAAGCCACGCCCCTCACTGACATGCACGAGCGCCGTTCCTCCAGAAGCGGACCTCAGCTCAGTGCTTGCAATGTGTTGAAACTACGTCGTCTCATTCAGCGGTAAGTAAACACTAAACTTTCTCATGTTTTCTTACATGTAAAAAAAAAAACCTGACAATCTTACTGATCACAACGGCCAACGACAAACTCACAATATAAACTGTGAGTGTTGGCTAGTGCAGGCATGGGGTAGAAAACAAGCAGGGAGACAGGGAGTCGTGATTGGTTCATCAGATTGGTACCTCATGTCAGACATTGGTCGAAGTTTTTACATGCTTACAAACTGCTACAGATGACGGATTTTCTTCGTTCCTTTTTCAGAGCACATGAGTTATTATTTCTGTCAGGACCTAAAGACAATTTCTACCAAAGTCTATCTGGAGAAAATGACCAACCTTGCCTTTTAGAAGCTGTTGTGTTTCACATTTCATTATTTCAACCAGAGGTTTAAAGATCGATCAGGCTATTACACAACTGTCATTGTTGATAATCAGCCTCTTTACACCTCTGATGAATAAAATGGGCTCCACAGCTTTCTCTCCTACAGTGTTTACACCCTGCACCCTTAATGATGCCGTATGGGGCCAACTAGTTCATCTAATCAACACAACAAAATACAGACCTTAAAATTCCCAAATCATGGGATTCATCGTTAATGTACACCAGAAGGACTAAATAATCAAACAAATATCAACTGGAGACAAAATGAACAGACAACACATCACACAAATCCCTGACTGAGAGGCTCCTTTATATTGTGATTGACTCGGACCAAACAGCACTCACTATTATTTATGCGACATTGAGGTATTGATTTTTACCTGTTCTATAGGCGAAGTGTTTTCTTCTGTCACTTTAAAAACAATGAAAACAACACGTGATACCATTAACTTGTTTAACTATTGTTCACATGTCACATGACTGTGCTGTGACTGTCACGTCCTTCTTGCTGCTTTAATCAAAGCGTGAAGTGGAAAGGGGAAATTAGGATAAGGCCATGAAATTATCTTTTTAAACTATCTTATAACTGCAGTCTTTTATCTTTCTGCAGCTTGCCTTGTGCTATTTTTTTTAGTCAGATTATTATCTACCACTAATAAAAGCTTTCACCGTGTAATTACTCTGGACAATGAATTAGCTCTTATCGCTCTCGAAGCCTCAAGCTCGATATAAAACCACTGGTTCAAAAGTAACACCTCTGTTTACCTTAACTGCTTGTGCAAGAGAGGCTTTCTGGACGTCACTTTTCAGGGTTTTTTGATCAGTCAGGTGAGATGTGAAGATGATCAGGAAGTTTGACATCCACATCACCGGTTTTCTTGATGCACACAGCCTTTTTCAGCCTGTTAAAAGAGCTGTGTGTGTTTTCCTAGGGGCGGCAGTGGGGGGGGCTTTGCTGGGAAACTGGGTTGTTTGAGTTTTGCAAACATTACAGGAGAAAAGTGGACACATTATAGACACCATTGTTGGACTGTGATTCTGCTCACACCGGTCATCTTTACCAGAAAATCCTCGCCGTTGCATATAAACACTTCAGCACATCCACATCGCACATCATTTGTACATTTCTAACCAGTTACAGCAGAGGTTTTATCCTCCCAAGGCTCAAGTTAGAACTTTTCATCTAAATGCAAATATATGTTTTGTTTTGTCATCTCTACCAGGACTCCTTAGTGGTTGAAATAAAACACTTCAGCACATCCACATCTTATCTCTTTTGGGTTTGGTACATGACTTTCTCTGAGAACAGTACCTCCTTGTTAATGCATAATGTGTGCATCTTTAACCACTTATAGAAGAAGTTGTATCCTGCCATGGCTCAAGTTAATACTTGTCATCTAAATGCAAACTATGTTTTGTTTCTTCTTTGATCCTTTCACGTAAATCAACAGGATTGGATTCCCTTTCTTGATTTTTAAGTGTGATTTGATCTTTACTGGTTGACCGTTGTATCCTGTTCTTTTAAAGCAGATTACAGGATAAGAGCAGCAGCTGGTTTTGTTGCTCTTGGCCAGAGTCATAAAAAAAGGTCCACTCCTTCATATTTAACATTTTAAAAAGATAAGTGAAAACCAATAATGTTTAAATGATCTGTTGGTTTGTTTTCCGGGTATGCGTGGCTTTTATGTGTCCTGACATCTGTGTATTGCTCTCATATTAAACTAATAACTGAGGCAGATCTAAATTTGATAGAGATAGAGATTTGATTTATTTGGTGTCTGATTCATTTGACTGTAATTGTGTCATCTTCTGATTAAAGCGTAACCTTTTCAAGCTACTCAAAGTGTTTTGATTGTATCTGATTAATTGAAGAATATAAAAAACCCTTATAAAGTAAAGAGCAGAATCAATGTATTTATTCACGTCTTATCAAGCTTCACCTTCTAACTTCTTTTGACCTGTATCTGACATTATCCTGCTGTCTTCCTCATCTTTTTATCACGCTGTCAATTTCTTCATTGGCCAATTAACTTCTGTTCACGTTACTCTCGTTCAAGTCATTGGCACCCCACTGAGGAATCATGAAGGGGTGACAAGGTGTATTAAATTTCCAGGAAAATCCATGTAATGCACTGAATTTTTCAAATAAATATTTGACTACTTATCACCAGGGATTCAATAATTGTATCAAACAAGCCAGGACGACAATCTATTGCCAAATGATATATTGCCCCACTGCTAATTTCTGTTTACAATAAAAACATCTGTTTCCATCCGTGGAATGAGCCAGCGCAAAGTGTAGTTTCCTTAAGTGGTGAAGTTCTTTTGTTTATTCAGCTTTACCACGTGCAAGGATTGAGCCATTTTTATTCAACATTTTCCGTCATAATTCTCCTCGAGACACTCTGGATTTTCACGCCATCCCTGAGTCCTTAAGGCCACCAATGACAGCTGTGATTGGTTTAAAGAAACACAAACAACCCAGATAGTTTAGTTTCCCCCTTTAGAACAGAATTATAATCTGTTAGATAGATAGGTCTGGCTATGCAATCACAATTATAGTGGATGTTGCAGACAATTCCCCACTCCCCAGGTCTCTAGGTTGTTGTTGATTTTAAATGCAAAGTTTCTTCCATTATAACGGGCTCACACAAGTTCACAAAGATCACCCAGAGTGTCCTTAATGAAGCCACCAACTCAGTAGTTTGAATATAAATGAGCGTATTTAATGAGATGGAGTGTTTGTGTGTTTTGCTCATTTGCTTCGTTTTCACCCTCTGGCACTGAGTTTACACCGTTGTCCTTAATATATGCAGGATCAGCAGTGTGACATGCTGTATGCTCTTTTTTTTCCATTGTGCTCTAATGGAGTGCTCGGGTCGTCTGGTCTTGTAAAGATTAGCGGTAAATGTCCTAAAATGTCTCTCCCTGGTAATGATCAACCACATTAATGTCTACCAGAACAAATACTCTTGTTCAACAATGTGCAGTTTGATTCAGTCTGTTTTTCCTAAATCTTAAGTGTTTGGATTTACACTTTTAAAGCAACTTCCAATGTTCTTGATGTTTAACTGTAGCTATGAAATGAGTCGGGCCCAAAGGGTGATCGGGAAAAAAACTTTTCACACTGGACAGGCTTTTCAGTCCTACATCCTCAAGGGTACGCTGTGCCCTCTGGGTTTGAGGGAGCCAGCTGATGACTGTAAACAACAATATAAACAGAAATGTTGACTTTAGATGTATGTTTCCTGCTCATATCCATCAAGGTCATATTTACCAATGGTCAACACAATGCATCTGTATTTTCAGGATTTAGATCAGACATGAATACATTTGATGACTGCTTGAAAAATCCAAACAATAAATGAGAAAGTTAACTCTGAAGAATCTCAAAAAGCACATTAAGTGTTTGTTTTCATGTTGGCATCACGCGTCAAACTTAGTGCCAGTTCAAACAGTTTACATCCGATTCGTTGCACAGCGGCTTTGTTATTCTGAGCCAGATTGCATACGGATATTATCTACAAATCTAACAGAGCCCAGAATAAACACATCAAAAGTATCTCAAAACAAACATGTGAAAACAAGCTGCAGGCCCAGCAGGGCCCTCAAGGACAATAAGCGGGTCACCTGGGCTCCCTCTCTCATGTGAATGATGTTGGGAGTCTGAGACTAAAGTCAAGTAGGGTGACTCCGCTGATGAAGATAGTCTGGTATAAACTGTTAGATGTTCAATTTAATTAATTAAATTTGTTCAAAAGAGCCAGTTGCTACATAATTTATGCTGAAAATAATGTAGTTATGTTTCTCTGGACTAGAGGTCAAGTGTAATGGAAACAAGTTCTCATGTGAGGCATTTATGTTGAATGTATACTCAAAGCATCAATCTCAGATGACCACATCAGTGGTTTTGCGTGTGCAGTTACATATACTTCAATGCTGAACATTTTAATTCGTTTTCAAATGTAGTTTATGGACGAATGTAAATGTATAAATAATTTTGCACCATTCCAGTAAGCCACTTATTTTAAGTAGTGTTCCCACTTTAGATCCAGTACCTGCAGAGGAGCTTTATTAACTGTTAATAAGTGCGTAATAAAGTATTTATTAATCTTTATAAGGCATTAATATGAACCTAATAAAGTCTTATCAATGTTAATAAACATCTTATGAACGTTGATAAGTGGTCTATAAACAAGTTTCTTTGTGTTAATTAATATCTTAAAAGCAAATTATAATTAATTTATAGTTTTTTATTAACACTCATGAACTCTTATTAATGTTAATAAACATCTTATTAATGTTTATGACGGTATATAAAGTGTTAATAAGTTTCTAATAAGAGCCTAAAAGTGTCTTATAATACATAATAAATTTGTTAATTATGCCTATATTAACACTTAAATAGTCTTATTTGTGTTGATAAGAATCTAATAAGGTCTTAAAGTGACTTATAAGTGGCTTATTGCCTGTTATTAATGCTTATTACAAGCACCTTAATATAAAGTGTTACCGGCATGACTCATGAATGTCATACACACGTCGCATATCGATGGCTGTTACCAGTTCGCGCACGTTTTAGTACTCTTTTGAACTGTTAACATTTCTGTTTTTTTGCCAAACCTAAAATTTGGGTCTCTGACTGTGTAGTACAACTTTTACACCAAACGAGCGTGCCTATTTAAGTCACGATTAAGAGACTTTGCACGCAGAGCAGACCTCCCGCCTAAAGCCGATTACTGTACACCATACTGTTTACTCAAGCAACAAGCAGTCTGAGTCTGGCATAGCGTTCAAACTATGCCTCCACTCACGGTGTAGTCGGCTGACACAAAAAATAGCCGAATTTGAGTGATGGATTTCCAGTCTCTATGAAATCTATGAGGCAGAACGGTTCATTGACTCTGTATGGCCGCAGAAACTTCCCAATTCCCAGACAACACAACACTCCCCTGGCTCCGACCCTCCGTCATCACTGAGCCGGCACCGCTAATCGTGCGATCCATCCACAAGGAAGACCAGGATTGGCTCAGGCTCAGTGCTAAGCCAAAAGTTCGGAACTGTTTGACACCTGCTCCTTCGGAATCCTGGACTGTCATCCGGGGTAACAAGAGGCATGGTCGGAACAAGTCCCGTACTCCCCCACCTAGGCTACTTTCTACGTCTGGGTCCATCCGGTGGTCAAACAAGTTTGAGGTGCTGGGGAAGCTGGAGCAACACCTTCCCAAAACCAGCTCCATGGCCACAGGTGAGCACCCACATCAACCCACAACCCTTGTTATAGGGGACTCTATCATCAGGAATGTCCGATCTTGTTCAACAATAACATGTTGTTTCCCGGGAGCCACCGTCCGTGACATTACTGACAGAGCCATTGAGTTACTTGCTAAAAAAACATGCTGCAGCTTCAACTCTGAAGCCTCTGGATGCCGTATATTACTCTGCCTATATTTTTAAGGCTCTTATTGGAAAACTTCCACCTTACATCACAGACCTGTTGGAGTGGAATACGGTGCCTACATGACCCGTTCTTCTGATTGGCTCATTCTTAAAGTCCCTCAAACTTTTACTGAACTCGATAAATCTGCATTTTCTTTTGATGCCCCAAATTCGTGGAAGGCCCTCCAGCAAACTCTAAAGATCGGAGTTCTTCCCTCTCTTCCAGAGTTTAGGAATTTGATTTCGAACAACTTTGTTTCAAATTGTAACTGTTTTAAATTATCTCAGTGGTTTTTGTCACAGATTCTGAGCATTTGATGTGTTTTTGCTTGTTTTACTGTGCTTGTAATCTTGACGGCATTGGAAATGAAGGAAACCTCAGTGTCTTTTCGAGAATAAATAAAGGTTTGAAATGAAAAAATGAAAAAATTCAAATCATTGCAAAACAGCAAATTATTGTATTTCTATTGATTTTAATTTTACGTACATATGAGTACAAATTAATCAACATTTCTGTAATTATAGCCTACCAGAGTTAGCCAAAAGGCTAGTTTCCATATGTAGTCCCTGGCCAGATTTAAGGATAGACTCCCCAAGAAGAACAAAAGAAAACAGCAAAGGTTAAAGATAAAACAATCATGATAGTTCAAGCAACACATTGGGTTTAACAATGCTTAAAACTACTAACAGAAATAACATGACACTATTGAAGTGGGCAGGTAAATAGCCACAGGCATGAAATATATGAAGCATGAAGGACAGGCAAGAAGCAGCAGTAGGCAAATATTTAAAAATACATGAAGCATGAATGACAGGCATTGAACAGACATTGAACAGACATTTAAAAACAGGTTAAACAGGTATTTGTAAAAGCATGCCACAATTAGGCTACCAAAGTAAATGTTACGTCCACACAACAGTACATTTAACAGCATTGTACAAATATTAGCATCATGCAGGCAGTAAATATCAATCATAAAACAAGCACATACATGCAGTAACATGTGAAATATATTGGTTGAGCTATACCAAAAGCACACCACAATGGACAACTCAAGCAAGCAACAGGACAAATTCCCAGACATCAGACTCAAGGTGGCAGAAGCAGGGGGAACAGGGTTTAGTGCTGACAGATATGGTTACTAATGAAACACTGGCCCTTTCCGAATAGCCACAGTTCAGTATGCAGTACGTACTATTCAGTATGGAGTTTCAGTATACTGAACTTTCGTGGTCATTCAGTATGCATTTTTTGGGTCCGCGCAGTATACTGAACATTTCAGTATGGATACTAACTTCCGGGTTTTGTGCAGTATGGATCGGATGCGTGCTTTCAGGAAATGAATTGTGTTTTACCACCCACAATGCTGTGCGAAATTAAACGTAAATCGTCACGTCCGCCTCCAAATCAAAACAAACGAGCGTGGATTAATTGAATCAGTTTTAAATCTAGAGTTAAAGTCCCGACTGAAATCACTACTTTAAATTAACAACAGACAATATAACAAATGTCTGCATTATTATAAAACCTTTCCCCCTCTATTTAAATAATGATTTCACTATTTAAATGCGCCTTTATTGGTTTATGTTATATTCTGTATATTACTGTCTTTCATTTGTACTTTTCTTTATGTACTGTGTGTTATTTAGTTATTTAATCTGTCTTTTACTTGATTTACATTGTGATATTGTTTTTTTGTTTACCTGACTGTATATGCGCATTACTTTTCTTGAATGAAGCTAAAAAACCAAAACAAAAACAGGTGAATGCGGCCGGTTCGGGAAACGTAAATGACTTGAAATGTCACTTCCTTACTGAATGAATCAGATGAAGTAGGCACAAATATCTGCCTACTGTGTGTACATACTGGATAGTAGGTACTAACAGTATGCAGCACGGATAGTACATACTGCATACTGCCTACTGCATACTGAAAGATTGAGTATGTACTTGGCAATTCGGATACGGCCACTGTTTCAACTGAGAACTAAATGACTAGTATGTGTTGAGGTCTTTGATAAGTGTCGGGGTGTTCTTTCTCGAGAGGCACTGACAGAAAGGCTGACAAAAGCCGAATAACACAGTCTACTTTTGACTGAGTTAAGTTGGAGACAGGACTGATTAAACCATCCAGTAGTTTTGACCATTCTATTTGTGAGTTTGGAAGCATCTTCTGTTTTAGTCAAACCATGTACACAAAACTGTATCGTCAGCATACATTTGGATTTGAATATCAGGACCCTACAGATGGCAAGTCATTTATATACAAACTGAATAGAAGTGGGCCCAGTACAAATCCCTGCGGAACACCAGTGGACAAGCGGAGGGCATCAGAATGATTGTAATGTATGTGCACAGTTTGAGATCAGTTGGAAAGATATGATTCTACCCAGCAGAAAAAATAAAGGTGGATAACGTGGATTGAAGAACCCCTATTCATTCTTTAATGAAGATGCAATTAGCTGTCTCTGTTGAATGATTGAATAAGAAGCAAAACTGCATTGGTGTAGGTGAAAAGAGTTGTTATTCAGGGGGTGTATGATTTGCTCAGCTTCCCATTTCTAAGCAAATTTAGACAATATAGGAAAAATGCTAATAGTCCTTGAAAATTCTCCTTTGGATATTGAGAGGTTAATAATTTTGGTGATGGTTGTGGCTATTGCTGAAACTTAGAAAGAGATTAAAAAAAAACCCAATTAATTCCAACATAAACAATTTAATTAAAACAGGTATGTTTGTCTACAGCTAAGATGATGCTTTTTATTTGTCTGTTTTTGCTTTTGAAAAAAATATCATATTTGAGCTTAATTTACTCTGTTTGTGGTCCTTTACTGTTTTTTTGAGTGTCTATGTTGCTGTTTATGCCTACTTGGGTTCTAGAAAGGTTTTCTGAATTCTTTGTACTTTTTCTACAGTAGACTAAACTTTACTGGCACCCCTGCACATCATCAAACCATTACACAGTAATCACACAGTGGCTTCACTTATTTATCATTTACTGTATATTTATTTTATTAGTTTAAATATTCACTGTTAATGAAAGCCAGCTCATTGACTTAAATGTAAATTATGCTCAAACTGTATCTGTGTTGTTACTCATGATATGTGTGTGTTGGTAAACAGTGCACATGTATTGCAGAATTACAACAGGAATGAAGACAGTTTTATTTGCTTGATCCTACAAACTACCAAATGTGTCTGAAACTGTCCACAGAGATTATGTTTTACTCTACACGTAGCTTTGTCTTTCCTGAACAAAAAGGCCAGTGGCAAACCATTGTTGCAAGTGTGTTGCATAATGTTACGTGTGTGAGAAATGCCCAGATGTATATAAGTATGATACAGGAGCTTACTGGTCATACCCGACTGCTACATGATGCATTGCAGCTCCTCAAACAATCTGATGTTGGAACTTGCTGGCCAGCCAACAAGCGGGCATTAAGATCAAAGATCATAACGTACCAATAAAGAAAGTAAGCTGTTGATACAAATTATTTTTTGAGCCACGCTGTAAACATGTTTATTTCTCATGGGAACATAGGATCTTATTGAGACTTTTGCAGCAAGCCTCAAGTGGACAATTGAGGAACTGCAGTTTTTAAACATCAGAGATTGCAGCATGGTTGCTTACTGTATATCTAACATTCAAGTATGCAGTATATGTACTATAAATGTATCCTTAGCGTTAAACTAAAACACAGAAACTGCTAAATAATTTGGCAGAAACGGTTCACCACATACCTATAACTGAATCATGGATTTTTATATTCCTGCTAGAACTGTCCGTGTTGGTTTACAAAGAAATTCTCTAAAAGTTTTCCCAGGAGGAAAAGTTAATGCAGCCGTTAGCTATAGTCTTTGGAGCATGAAAACCTCTCCAATACACAATGTTGTTATTGTTTTGCAAAGGAATTTACCTCCTGAAAGAAATGCTGTGTTTGGAAAGTTATTTTTTCTCTGCCTTCGTAAACGTACAAAGTCCACACAAAAAACAAATGCACAAGCAGAAAGACCAAGTCAGCTGTGCGATTGTCTGTCTTCAAATTCTACTCAGTATTCACATTGACGGGGAAAAATTGATTCTTTCAGCAGCTTGTTTGTGGTCATTGTACCGAGAGTGCCCAAGTGTGCTGCAGGTTATCTGACTTTGACAAACAAATCCAGGAAAAGCACATTCATGAGAAGTCTAATCTTTCAAATCTACTTGCAGAACATTCTGCTTAGCTTGAAACCAGACATAAACACACAGAAAAACACAACAGGAGGCTTAAACCATGTTTTAAACATGCACACAGGTCCGCAAATACACACAAACACATTATGTAACAGCTGTTTTCAAAGGGTCAACATGTTAAGGCTAATTATGTTGCATACACTCTATGGCACGCTTAAGAAAATATTATGTTACAAGGCTATGCCAAGACCTTTATCACACTGGGTTTTCCCCCTTCGCTATGTTTCAATGAATGGATAACTGGCAACAATGACAACAGCAAGTGTGTTTTCCGAGAGCACAGGGTCAGTGTGGAAGGATGACGTCAGGCGGTGGGGCTCAGGGTCTCAGTTCGTCAGAGTTCAACTTGTTCTGTGAGATCAGTCAAAGTCTAAAGCAGGGGAGAAAACAGACTGAAGTAAAGTACTGAGTGTCTGCAAGTTTTTTTTAACTCATTCAGATCTGTACGGGTGAGTATTTATGTTCCCAGCCAAATCATCTTAAAATGACACTTTAATGAGACCTTTCAAAAGTTTGTATGTTCTCAGCAATGTTTTATTTTGAATAATCTTTCCCACAGTCTACTTGTATTGATGTTAGGTTCACTGACAACTAAAACTTCCAGGCAAAACAGTCTGGAGATTATGATATTTCTCAACCATTTCAGTTGCTTGAATATGTCTTAATGTGTTCTTGAGCTTACTAGTTATATATAGTTATATAACCTTTTATACTATCTGTCCTCTCTATATTCTGTGGACCTATCCAAGTTACTTTACAGTTTATTACATCCCAAACTGACACGCTCCAGCCACAGTCCTCTGTCCTTGCTAGAACCATTAGTCCTGATTATAAAACCATCATTGTACTAACGAAAACAATCTCAAAACCATACAGAACATGAAAATTAAAGTCACTCAGGTTTTAGGTTAATAAAACCCAATAGAGGACATTTTTGTTGTGTGTTGGCTCATTAACAGAGGTGTTATTTTATCCCCTATCTGAATAGAACATTTTCCATGTTGTGGTCTGTACTTCTTTGCTGTCATCTTTTGTCATTTGGCGCAGAGGCGTTACAAAATATCAGCAGTTTTTTGTCATCCTGATAAAATTACTGAAACACAGGTGCCAAATGTCGATATTGTTGGGGGCCATCATGGAAAGGACAGTGGATAGTGTAGGAAAATCCAGAAGAGAGAGTGGGGAATGGCATGCAGGACGGAAGCCGCAGGTCGGACAAGAACAATCTAATCGCTAGGCCATCAGCGACCCCCAAATTTTCATATTTTAATTTTAAAAAGTGATTCTAAGGGGCACCAGTACAGAGGCTTTTGTCGTCCAAGTGGGCAGCCTGGGTTCAAATCTGACCTGTGGCTCCTTTCCCACACGTCATTACCCCTCTCTCTCTTGCCGATTTCTGACTTAAAACATTCTTTATTCTAAACAGAGTTGATCTACGGTTGTCCTCACGTCATGACTCATTATGGTGTTGCCTATGACATGAATGAGAGTAATGTGAAACGAAAAGTACAAGTTGACAGAGGGATACAAGAATGAAGAAGACAGTGGGATAATGTTGGACAGCAGTAAAAGAAGGGAATATAAGTATCACATCGTACCCTATCTGATCCTTTTCATGAGTAATTCATCGTTGCTAAGTCAAAGATGGTGCCGAATGTCTTCTGCTTTCTGAGATCATGCACACTATCCTTATCCTGCAGTTTAAAGCTTCATGGCAACAGTACTTATGTTGGACATTGTCTGTTTGATAACAGTAACACAGCTCAGCAGGAGAAACAAAAAACTAATTTGTGATATCTCCTGCTCTTTGTATGATACAGAACAAGTGTTTTTTTTTTACTCTCTTTTGAGTATCACACAGTAAGTAAATAAATAAGTCACAAGACCTGCTATCAAGTCAGGGGACACTTGTGTCACCAGCGTCTATCAGCAGGACACTCTGTTTGTTTACTCTGAGATAAATAACAGACACAAAACAAATTGTACTGTGGCCATCTATCAAAACAAAATGTGGACTGAATTACAATGTTCTGATAAAGTGCTCTGATAACAGGACCATAGAAACAGTTTCTTGGGTCTCAATTTGATTTTCACACTGTATTTCATTTATAAGTACTTTATTTATAAGTAATGCTTGTCCTGATTACCAGAGACTTCTTCCACAGGATACCTGACAGGTTTTTGGATAAACCTACATGACACTTGGTGAGCTGATCATCAGTAGACTGAGAAACAATTGATTAGATTTTGCTGAGCTATAAATTTCTTATCACGTTAGAGCATGTTGTGGTATTACACAGGAGCGTTTATTTTCATACAGATCAAATTTAAATCTAGCATGTGTTCCGTATGATCATGCCAAATAATCTTTTTAAAAATATTTTATTATGACTTTTTTAAATCTTGTGATGGTTATCACAATGTGTGCTTAGATTATTGTGAATATTATTTGAAGTGTCTCTTGTTTTATTCTTCTTCTTGCTGCATGCTGTGGTATCAAATAAAGCAGAAGTTAACATCAAGATTTTTGAGGGTCTTTGTTGATGTTGTTGTTTTTTTATATAATGTTAAACTACATTGTCCAAAATTTCCTGTGAGTGTATTTCGTCCCAGACCTTTCCTTCATCAGACTGAACAGCTGATGAGTGCTGTGGTCTGCAGACTTGGGGGAGGGACTGAATCCTACAGGGAGCTTGAAGGCAGAGCTTTATTTCAATGAAGTCACTGCTGTCTGTTGCCTGATTTTACCTTGCTGTCCTGGTGAGAGAAGCATGCTACTGTCTTGAAAAACTAGCTAGGATTTATTACTGGCACGTCTCTGAACCGGTGGTGACCACAGCAGCAGACAACATGATCCTCTGAGCAGGGTTGGTCGTTTTTTTTTTTTTTTTTTTTTTTTTTTAAATAGGCGTTCGTTTAAGGATAAAGTGCAGACCTTTTATTCTGATTTTGACAATGTTGCCCAGGCTCTTTGCAAGTGTAAATAAGTTTCCCTCTCTGGGCTGGAAATACTGGCGATAAAACAAGTTTTTTTTCACACCTCTTGAAGTCACTTAGGACATGATGAATAATCATACGGTGACAGGGAGGACCATGGTCCCCACCATCCCGTCTATTATGTTCATTTTCGGTGTGGTTGGGAACGTCATTGCCATAGTGGTTCTTTGTAAATCTCGCAAAGAACAGAAAGAAACCACGTTTTACACGCTGGTGTGTGGTCTGGCTGTCACGGACCTGCTGGGCACACTGCTGGCCAGTCCGGTCACCATTGCCATTTATGTGAAAGGATCATGGCCCGGAGAGGACCCGCTGTGCCAGTACTTTGGATTCACCATGCTTTTCTTCTCTCTGGCGGGGCTCAGTATCATCTGTGCCATGTCAGTGGAGAGGTACATCGCCATAAACCATGCTTACTTCTACAATGACTATGTGGACCAGAAACTAGCGGGTTTGACTCTACTGGCGATCTACGTCTCCAACGCGCTCTTCTGCGCCCTGCCCATCGTCGGCTTCGGACAGGTGAAGAAACAATACCCGCAAACGTGGTGCTTCTTAGAATGGAGGAGCAACAAGACCAGCGACGCAGCATACTCCTACATGTATGCAGGTTTCAGCTCTCTCCTTACTCTCATCACTGTCATCTGTAACGTTCTGGTGTGTGGGGCTTTGATCCGGATGCACCGGCGTTACGTGCGCAGAACATCGCTGGGAACCGACCTGGGGCGCAACGAGGACCCGCGGAGGAGAGGACGCAGCTTCGGACGCCTGGCCGGTGCAGAGATTCAGATGGTCATTTTGCTTATAGGCACGTCAGCAGTTGTGCTTATCTGCTCCATCCCACTTGTTGTAAGTTTGGGGTTTTCTTTGCTCTGTTTTGGCAGTTTCTATATTACGCACGTTTTACGCACGGCTTTTTTTTTTTTACCTGCCAATTGCAGTTATTTGACCACATAAAGTATTATCGTGTGTATGATAAGGAAGTAAACAAGCATTTGTTTTACTTAAGAAGTTTCCAATTATTTATTTACCACTATTCTTCTGGTAATTTTGCCTTTCCATTTTCAATCCATCATTAACGTTTTTCTATTTTACACATAAATACATTTAGTTGTAGACATGTACTCATGCAAATTAATCAAACTCTAAGACTTTGATTAAGTTAATTGAGATTAATTTTCTCTTTTGCTGCTTTTTAAAAAAATATGTTTTTTGGTGACTATAGTCTTTCGCTCAAAAAACAAAACTTAAATGAAACCAGAATATGGAACAAAGATATTTCCACTCAGCCTGTATCATCCTCTCTTATGCAGGCTCAGGTGTTTTTGAACCAGCTGTATAAGACTCCAGTGGAGCTGCGATTGGAAAAAAACCCCGATCTACGAGCGATACGCTTTGCCTCCTTCAACCCAATCCTTGACCCCTGGATCTACATCCTCCTCCGCAAGGCTGTTCTGCTCAAGCTCATCGAGAAAATCAAGTGCTTATTTTGCAAGATGGGAGCACGAGGACAACAGGGACAGAGAAACTTCCCCTGTATAGACGCTCAGCAACTTCCCTCGGTCATCTCAAACCGGGACTCACACTCTCTTGTTTCCCACGATCTGCGAGACGCATCCAGCACCTCCCAGACCTTCCTCTACCTGCCAGAGGGAAGTGAGGTATACGCTGGAAGCTGTCAAGAAGCAAACAGATTGTCTGGGTCAAGACCTTCATCAGTAAGAAACTCTCATACTTCTTATTCATCTGAGCATGGGAGTGTTGAGACTGACAATAGAGAAAAAACTAATGTAATCAGGGACCTTTCAGCCCTGCAATGCCCAAAAGATCCAGCCCTTCAGGTGTCATTGACCAATGACACAGAGGAGGAGAAATGCATCTAACTGAACTCTGATTGAGAGAAAGTTCTCAGTTCAGTCTGAGCTTGATCATCTACTGACTGACTTCTTTAAAAGTGAACATTTTAAACCTCAGAAAAATAGAGGGAGGCGCATTAAAATAATGAAGTCTTGAACTTGAAGCTTCACCGTCCTGTGTTCTGTTTCAGCACCCAGCTACCTCAACTGATGACTAAATCTAACTATGTGGGCACATTTAAGCATTTTGTCTCACTCCCATTCTTTGTGATTCAAGTGTTGCAGACAGAAAAGCTATCCTTCCATAGTTCGGCCACTTTGTTCAGTCATTGTGGAAATAGTGTGAAATTTGATTCACAAGGGTATGGGCAATATGGTAAATGAATACAGTGGTGAAAGTGATCCATGAGTAATCCCTGGAATTTGTAACTCTCATTGTAAGAACTGAATCACTTATAAACTCCTTATGAGCTAGGTCCATGACTAATGCATAGTGCAGTATAATCGTGTGGTGAACACTTAGTTGTTGTTTCCCTCTTTGGATTACACGCAAATTTGTCATCTCAGAAAAGTTTCCTTTTTATAAGAAGCGTGCAAATACTCCCGCGCCACAGTCATTCAGTGAAAACTGTTTCAATCTGACTGGGGCTGCTTTCTGTAGCTGCAGAAAATATGTTGTAAAGCAGTAGACACATGTCGCTAAATGTTCTGATATTGGATAATAAGTTATTTCAACACACTTGTAGGCTTCAGAAAAAATTATATTGTAAATGATAAATGTTTTGTAAATTATTATTTGCAATACGTAAGTCTTCTCTAAGAGAAGATTCTAGATATAAAAATCACAACTTTAAGGATTGTCCATCCTCACTCAGTATTTCTGCACTTTCTTCATTATAGGAGTTTTATGAAGCTCGTCAATCTTCCAGTACTTACATCCAGAAGATATGGACTCAAATCAGTGTGGCACATATTTTTTTATTCAGGGCTGCAATCCTAAATCATTATTTTACTAGCAGGTATTCTGACCATAATTCTCACCTCATCCACTTGCTGATAATTCAAATTGTAATTAAAAAAAGGTGAAACTGATGCATTGAAACACATAGAATTACAAATAAGTCAAAGTTGGTATCAGCTAGTTCAGCCTTTTTGCTAAAGATGAATGTTTGTTCAAATGCTGTTATTTTGTCAAACATGTCCTGATTGTTCATGTTATCCTCACTGAGATCAGTTAATGCTTTCCTTTTCTGTGCTGCAGTTTTCTATTTTCACAATTCTCCTTTTCAGCATCTGTCAATTGCAATCTTGACTTTTTTTCAAAAAACTTTTGAACTAGTGTTTTTTTCCCCCTCTGACTTTCCACTTAAACACAAATTATTTCTTCATTCCAGCAGCTATTTTGAAGCACCGTCTACCTCCCTCTCCCTTTTATTACATCAACTCCAGATTGTTGCTTAATGCTTTTACATACTTGCCTTTTCTTGTTTTTCTTGTCGCTGTTCATTTTTAGAAACGCTTTTTTGTGTGCATACTTGCTGAGAATAACGCACCTCATTAGTACTCAGTGTAATGAAATTTGCTTGAAGGTACACTTTGCCCCCCCCCACCCAAAAAAAGAGGCCACTTCAACGAGGTCTTATAATTTATCTTTCAATCGTAATGCACTTTGTTTTTCATTTTGTTCATACTGTAATGTAGAGTTAAATCTGGGGATTTTATTTGAACAGTTTTGTTGTTGTTGTTAAGTCACATGTAAACACAGTGTGTGTGTGTGTGTGTGTGTGTGTGTGTGTGTGTGTGTGTGTGTGTGTGTGTGTGTGTGTGTGTAGAAAAATAATAACTGAGACACGCGTGTGTAAAAGTGTTCAGTTTATAATGCAGCTGTAATTTAATGCTCCCACTATTATTTCAGAACAAGCAAGGCCTTTGAAAGGTCATCATATGTTGTCATCATAAAGCGGAAGTTCATTATAAAAGCATAAAGTTTTTCACACTCTTTTTTTTCATATTAAGGTTTAAAAGCTCCGTGACATCATCTCATGACCCCCATTAGCACTAACAAGGCGAGAAGGCTGACACTTTGGGTTAAGGTTAAGCGAAAGGATTTTAAAAGCCTTTTGGATATTAGTAATATGTTAAAAAACTAACGTATCAGACACACACAAACAGAGAAAAAAAAGGGAGGTAGTATTAGTCAATGGAAAAAAAATCGGGGTCTCAGGAAGTAGACCTGGCCGAGAGCGCTTTCCTTCAGAAACAATAAACACAATCTAAGGCTCCAATTCATTGCAATTAAGCTTAAACAAGCAATGCAGTGGCTTAAACAAACACGCTGCAGAGCCGCCTGAGTGTCAGAGTATCCTCCGGACTCTGGGAAAAACACACATTAATAGAAAAATGTGAGAAATGGGATGAATGGAAAAATGACTCCAGTCTCAGAATATTGATCCTCTCTGCTCTCAACACTCTAAAAACCCTAATTAAATGTATAAACAGACAAACAGTAATGTGAGTTAACAGGTGTGCATTCACATCCAGTTAGGATCTATCAGATCAATGTCACTGACCTTTTACATGTTTACAATCAGCAGTAAATGATGGTATCCTTTGTTGGATATTTAAAAGGTTAGAGGAGTTAAGGTGTAAGAGGATCCTCAGTCATGAACAACCCAACATGAAAGTGGAGGAAACATGTGACGCTGTTTTACATCAGCAGGGTGACGCCGTCCCTTCTGTACTCATTGATAAACAGCAGAGAAACACCTGCTGCTTCTTCGTGTTTGCTGTCACACTCAGTTTAAAGAAAACACTGAACCATCCCAGTCTGGAGAGGATGTAAGAGCAAAAGCAGAACTGATGCCGGGGCTGATAAATGTTTGAGAACCTGTGCTGCTTCCCTCCAGTGATGCATGAAAAATAAGGCTGAAATGTAATTCAGAGGGAGACAACAGGATCATTCACAGTCTGTTTGGAGTATTCTCTCAGGTTGGTGCAAGTATCGTCCCTTGTCTGCGAAGCAATACCATCGTAGTGCTTGTGTTCTATTTTGGCACGTAGTTTACACATCGTCCCATTAAAGAAATGATTAATCTTAGAATTTGAGATGTAACAAAGAAAAAAAGGAACAGAGATACTGTTCATGAAAGGTTGCTGTCAATTTATTTAATGTTTATACCCAGACAAATATTCCTTTCATAGACATTAAATGGAAAATTTTCTCCAGTTTGATACATGTAGATCGGTTCTTAAATAACTAAAATACTAAAGATTATGGCAGAAATTTCAGTCTAGATATCTCATCCAAGAAAGATCAAACCAAAATGATCAAACCAAGAGGACTGTGCCCTCGCTGTTTCCATGTACGATCTACTAGTTTGTTTTTTATTTGAACTTTTCGGAAAAAATAATTTGTTCTTTTCTTCTTTATTTTGAGTCATGATTTTTCAAGCAATAAGAGTCACACAAGCACTCCTGAGAATTTCTCGTTCTCACATGTCCTTCACATCAGCAGATTTTGGGGGTAGGTTTGGGGATATGATGTAAAAAGGAAGCGGAGGAAGTCAGAGTAATCTTTATAACATATCCATGATGTGCGATATGTTAGTTACGTGGAAAGTTTTTGCCTTTATGTCAATGCTTTGTGTAATGGGTAACATTCACAGTTTCAAAAGACAAGTGGAAAAGAACATGCTGTGAGCAAAACATGAAGATTGCTGCAGCATGTAAACATGGTCACTTCCACCCACTGAATGAGTGGACGTGAATTTTCCTGAATTTTACCTGCTGCACTCACACATCGCTCACCTGACTTCTTGCAGATTTCACTTAGGGGCTGGCGGAAAAATGTCCAAATGACGTAAGTTCAAGGTTCAAGCAGGAAGACTGTTTATATTCTTTCACACATTCATTAATTTTTCTTTAGTCAACTTAGCCGACCCCTGTCTACCACGTCCTCCATATCCCTGCTTTGCAGATCAGCTGATTATGGGCGTTTACTCTTTAAGTAATAAACCAACCAGATTCTACCACAACCTCTCTCAACCAATCACCCTGTTGCTGTTGATGTTTTAATCGTCTCTCTCTCTCTTACGCAGTCAGTCCTTTCAGTGCGATCACTGCAACCTTCCTCCGCCCAAGTCACCTCCATTCAGCAGAGTTCACAAACAGCC
Source organism: Labrus bergylta (assembly GCF_963930695.1). Lineage (NCBI taxonomy): Eukaryota > Metazoa > Chordata > Actinopteri > Labriformes > Labridae > Labrus > Labrus bergylta. The sequence goes on along the minus strand of NC_089196.1, from coordinate 24,125,806 downwards.
TCAGAAACCCTCTCCTCATTACATCCAGCATATTTATATCATCAGTGGCACCAGTGTCAAGACTCCATCCTATCCTGCTGTCGGCTTCACTGCCCCTCTGACAATGAAGTCATCATGACAGTCTTATCGCCAAAGACATTGCATATTTATCTTTTCCAAAGCTGTTAAAGACACAATAATTCAATCTCAATTAAGTCTCTCATAATTGAAAAGAAATACAACTGTTTGTGTTCACTTGGTAGCTCACCCCAAAAGTTTCAGGACATTTTCAGGAGTTTTGTTGCATGTTTGAAATGGGCTTCCACAAGGGAAAACTAGCGGATAGGGCAGCAACTAAATACAAATCAGTGAAACAGATAAACAGCATTCAAACAGCATGTATATTTATTTGTAAAATATGGCTTTTGTTATTGCACATACCTGCTAATCCGCTTGGATCTTTTACGTTTTACTTGTTGCAATCCTGCTCTTTGCGGCTTGACCATGTGGTCAGCGTGGTAAACAGGGCCACAATGTGAACAGCTCAAGGCCGGGGTGTTTAGTCCCCTTCCTGACTCTGTTAAGTCCCACACAAATATACAGAATGCAGAGTCATTTATCTCAAAGTGTCATTTTGAAGCAGAAATATGTACACGAGCAAGTTCCCATGAAATCAGCTGCTAATTGTTAACTTTGATGTCCGCTGTTATATAATACCCGTGCAACTAGGAAAAACTTCCCCACATGAGATGACCCGTCAGACAATGAGACAAATCTGTCCCCATCATTGCTCCACGAGACAACAGGCTGGTTCTCACTTTGTGGTCTACACAAGCTATGAAGGCTGTGTCCTTCGAAGGATCCTACTCCCGGAATGAGATTCAGCTGACATGTAAATTAGGAGACTGGATTTATTCTTTGTTTACTGGCACTTGGAAAACTAGCTTTGAACTGTATTACTGCCACCAACAGGAAAGTTAGAGAATGAAGGGCAGGAGGTGTAATTTGGGAAAAAATGTGTCAGATGTGCAGGTCTGTTTGAGTCATTTGTAAAATAGGAACTGGATCATTTGTGAACCCTTACAGTCATCTGTTTCTTAACCCGCATTAGATCAAATCATTTCAGGAGTTCAGGAGTTCATTGTTATCCATTAATTTTCCAATTCCTATCAGTCGCAGACATCTAGAACCTTTTTGTTCTGTGCAAACAACACACTTCTGAGAGACCTGGCTGCAAAGGGTCCAAAGTAAAACGATTTCAATCAGTAAGTCATCTGGTACTGGCTCTACATATTACACGTGCTTGTTTTTAATTCAAGGATCTCAGCTGTGTGTCATCCTCTTATATAAAATTTGTGCTTGAGATAAAAAATGTGATTAAAGAAAGCTTTGCGGGGCGCAGGTGGCTGATTGGTTAGTTTGAGCACCACATGTGCAGAGGCTGTTATCTTCGAAGACCTGTGGCTCCTTGCCCGCATGTCATTCCCACCTCTCTCTCTCCCTGATTTCAGACTCTATCCACTGTCCTATCTCTAGATAAAAGCACACAAAAAATCTTTAAAGAAAAGAAAGGAAGAAAGCAGAAAAAAAATAACCTTTATCAGATAAAGTAATAATCAACTTGTTATTATGTGAAAACAAGAGGTTGTGTTCTCTTTCCCCTCATGTTTATTGAAGATCTGGAGTGCTGTTCCAGATGGCATCTTTGACAACTTTGGCAAATTCTTTGGTCTGAAAATATCAAACATCAGCTACAGAGTTCTCATTATTGACCATTCACAAGTATTAAAGTTGAGTCAGGAGTGAGCCAATGCCCTTGACAAATATTCTCTATTACTGTCCTATTATCTCTGGAATAAAAAAACAGACAAAAGATGTGGAATCATTGAGCTTTACTGCACACAGTCTATCAATTGGTTTAAACTGTTGTCCTTTCCAGATGATTGCTTTCAGGGCTGAATGGAGTCGTCACATCAATCTTACTTTCTCCCTATAATAGTGTTATTGATACAAAATCAACAGCATAGAGCTGAATACTGTAAGATGGATTGTTATGACATTAATAAAAGGGTAAAAAGCTGTTTAAACAGAACACGTTCAAGACTGGGATTCTGGATGAGAAGTATAGTTACCTCTGTTCTGAGCTATTTTCTAACCATAGCTGTACAACCAGGCGCTTCATACTTTGAAAAATTTCGATTAAACATTACAATGTTATTGTAACAAAGACATTTGCTAAAAAAAATATGTTTTAAGGTCTACTACATCAACTTCAGTACAATTTTCATTCCTCATTGGATAATTCCTGGCTGCACACGCCGACTTTCAGAAAGAATACAGTGCTGCAGTGGGATTGGACTGTCTTAATGTAAGCAAATACTGAATATCCTAATGTTTCTGCTTCTACCGTTGCACCAAAAGTTTTGTCTGCCTCGGCAAGTATCCCATTCCCAGGATGCTCTATCTTTTAGATCAGCAATTTGCAATAGAAAATGAAAAAGTCTATGTTTTCTTATCAATCAGTTTGCATGCAGTGGGTCTGCACCCTTAGAAACGCCTACAGGATGGATTGGTTGCCTCTTGGCAGAGCAGACGTGCTATTTCTCTTAGTTTCTTAACTTTAAACTAAGCTAAGCTGACAAGCTCCTGCATATACCTAAGAGAAGCTGTTCTCTGAAATGTTACAACATTCCTTGAACACGAATGAAGTACTGCTACAGGTGCAGAAAACAAAATTCACTGACACATTCAGCCACTTGAGGACTACGTTAATGAATTCCTAACCATTTGTACATCAGAACGACACAGTTTAAAAATTGCTTGTGTCAGATTTGAGGCCAAAGTGTATGATGGTAAATAGCTTAACCACACAGTCTCAGGTCCACAGAAAAGTGCTTCAACAGAAAGTCACATGCTCACGCACATACTGGAAGCCAGCAGCGTTTCCCAGCCTGCACCTTCATCACTGCCAACTCTGCTCCTCACTCAGTGATTCTTGGAACAGTCAGCATCTTTTTTTTTTTTTTAAACAGCTTGATATAAGTTTTTTTCTGCTTCATACCTCAAATAATCATTACCCCTGCAGTCACCCTCTAAACGCTGAGTACCATTTTCCTCATCTTTTCTGCGCACCATTTATAATTGACTTAAAAAAAGGTTAATTTGGCCGCAGAGCTTCTCCAGATCCTGTTTAGCTTTAGCTGCTGCTCTGCCTGTAGATCAGATTACACAGACCCACACGCTGAGGTTTTCCAACAAATGCTGCTCTGAAACTATGTTGATGGCTTTAATGCTGCTCATATCCTGAGTTGTTTCAAGTTTTCAGCACCTCATTACACAAATGCAGTTTCTCTGCATGCCAGCGTAAGCAGTGACTAAAGTATTAAATCAGGTCATTTATCACATGCTGTGTGTGTAGGAAAGCACACTATTAATCATAGGTTGTTCAAAGGGTTGTGCCCGTGTTTAGCATGCTGTTATTTCAATTGATGGTTCCGTTATTAAAACAGATGTACTGAATCTTATGTCTTTGTGTTGGCCAATCTAAAACAGCTGTAGCATGGCTGTTGTTCCTCTGAGTGGATGGCATGAGAACCTCTTAAGAGGGGTGCAGTAAATCAAACAAATATGAACTCAGGCTGAAGGGTCATTTAGGAAACAGATATAACAGCAGGGACAATCCTTAAATCAGCGACCGTTTGTCTACCTGAAATGGTTTATGAAGTCATCATGGAGTTCAAAGTGCAGAAAATGAGTGGGAGCACGATGTTTCTGGACATTTTATGAGCCAAATACAAACTATTACCATGCTATTAATCATAATAAATGGATACGTGCATGTGTCCTTTGCACGTTTCAATGCATGTTGAAAGAAGTATTGCTTGTTAAAGCTATATTTCTCTCCCATGTGACTCTTCAGTTAATTCCTCACTAAAGGCGTCCTCATTTATTTCCACTGTTCAGACCAGCACTAATTGTTGGTGGCATGGATGGACATGAATGTAAGTACATCAGCAGTGTTTTACTGGGAACAGATAATATTTGTGTTTCCTTCCACTGAGTGTATCAGATGTCGCTTACAAGTGCAATTTTCAGCAAGAAGAAAAATAGCAAAGCCATCACATCAATTTAAAGAGAACAGAACTAGAGTGAACTCCATGCCGTGCCGTGTCTCTTTTGCTCCCACTAATGCTGCATTTATTTTCATATAATTTCCGAATCGGGGCAATAGAGGCATCAGGGTTGACTCTCCTGATACTACATCTAAAATCAGTATAACATGTTTGATAGAGTGCTGAAAATAGACTGCACCTTTCTTGTAACTTGTCCAATAAAATCATCATATATTGTGCACTTACCTAATTGGCTTGCAAAACTGAGAGAGGCATTGTGTCTTGAACATACTCACTTACATGTGCTGGGCTGTATTATTCTGCCTGTATTCTCCCCGTTGGATCAAAGTGCTTCTTCTTAACAATTTGGGGGTTTTTTTTAAATCAAAAAAAATTTAAATCTGTGGCTGCATCAATGAAATACAGAAAGAAATACAACTTATTCCAACTTCTGAGTCAAGATAATGTCAGGGTTAGAAAATGGTCTGTATTTCCCACACATGCAGGACATTTTCAGGAGTGTTTGCATGCGGAGTGTGAAAACGCTCCTCATATTTGTTTAACGTGCCCAGTAAATCATGATACCTCTTTATTTTGCCTTTGCAGATTATGTATGATGCTGGTATCCATGTCATCACAAACTGTCAAAAATAAAAAAATAAAAAAACTCACATGACATGACCATGGACCAATGCGTTCTGTTAAAAGCCAAGTCTTTTATCTGGTTCTTAAAACTTGAAGAGGCTTTTGTGATTCTAAAATATTACCAGACGAAGGGAAATAAAAAAATGTGGGGTTATCTAGTTTCGATCTCCTCTGACCCTACTTGAATAACTTTGTGAGAGATTTCTCTTTGAAGTACTCACATCTTTCTCAGTAAAATAAGAAACTAAAATATCTCAGGGAGTTCACATTCAGCTTTGAAAGACGGTGATGAAAGAGCTGTTTGAAATAGATGCTGAAGTTTATAAAAATCTGCCAAGGGTCATAGGCCATGATATGGTCCAAACCCGGGTTGAGCATGGACACCGACAAGTTTAAGCTTCCTTTTTTTTCTTTTGGCTTGTCAAGCCATTAACTTTGCATCACAACCTGGACTATTCTTAGACCGGGAGAAGCAAATAGCAATGGGTTATTTTCATTTTTTAGATTCAGGACTGGTTTATAGCAACATTTCAGATCCCTACTTTCCATGGAAAGTCACTGTTTAAGAGTCAGTTGAAGGAACCAAAAATGGAAGAAACTTTGACAACATTGTGAGCCTACATCAACATTCAAGATAAAGGATTAGAGGCTACACTTTATATTCATTGGCCAACAGGACTTATATACAAAACCAGACTAAATCGAATTTTACATAATCAGTTATTGTTAAGTGATCCGTAAAGCAGTGCTACTTTAAGTATAACAATTCTGTCCATGTAAAAGAGTATTCTGGCTTGATTACATTTTGTGACCCGCTGTGGAACCCAGATAGGTTTGCGTTACTTTAAAGGTCACATATTATATGTCCTTTTCAACAAGTTTAAATAAAAACATGTCTGTGAAGTTTCTAGTCAAAACTCCTCTTTGATCCATTATATTATCATGCCTATAAACTCCTTTATTTCAACCCTGCTCAGAACAGGCTGTTTCTGTGTCTGTAGCTTTAAATGCAAATGAGCTGTGTCTGACCACGCCCCCTCTCTGGAAGGGCATGGGTGGCTCGGGCTTTCTCGCTCCATGTCCTATTGTTAAGGGTGAGAAGGCAGACTCAGAGGGCAGAACAAACACCTAGCTGTGGGAGTGTCACCCACCTGAGGGAGGGGTCACTGCCCTTTGTGATGTCATGAAGGGGAAATCTCCAAATGGCCTGTTTGAGCACACATTTTCAAGTGGAGCAGGCAAAAGAGGGAGTGGATGTACTTTTCTAATAATTGGGGTTTTTTTAGACAGGCTAGGCACACATGAGTGTTAAAAAAACACGTTGAAGTGTTTTTTGCATAGTAGAACTCCCCTGGACTCTTGCTAAAATAGCACTTTTAGCTTCTCACTGTGAGTCATATTCACCAAGTTACCTGTTGGCCACAGTACCATCATCTCTTACAGAGGCCTCTCTTTGTGTTGCATAACCACCATTCACAGCTAACTGTGAGAAGGGACCAACAACCTTGTCCAAATAAATCTGTGTCTAGATGTCACTGGGATCTTTTCTCCTTGTCAAAACATAACATGACCACAATCAGTGATTCTGAAGCTTTTGGCCGAGCTACATGACTGCAACATGTTCCTCACGTATCCTGCTGTGACAATCTATTTCCTCTTCATTTCCTTCTGTCCATCCATCGTGAACTGTTGGACCCACCACCAAGTTTGTTTTCAGAGTGGTTGCAGAGTGTCACAGAGCTGCAGCTTTGTTTTCACATAGTTCCTTCTGAACGGGATAGAAAATAAACATCTTTGGCTTTAGAAAACTAATTAAGCTTTTAATATAAAGTCCATGAAAGGATCTGAAGTTCAGAATCCCATCTGAGTTTACAATGCTACTTGATGTTTATATGTTGAGATAAATCAGAGTCGGTAAATCCAGTTTATGGGTTTTGTAGATTTTCCTTCCACATTGTATGTGCAGCTAAGAAACATTTAGCTTCTTTCTACATTATTTAAAAAAATAAATAGATAACAGGTCAAGTGGTTCAAACTCTTAACTGTTCCCAAGGTGTGAGTCTAGAGTAAAGATCATGCCCTAAACTGTTTAACTGCTTTTAGAGTTATACAAAAACAACATCTGGAAAACTTTTTGTCACAGATGCATACTATTTGCAAAAAATCAGGGAGGCTTTGAACATGTTATCATACTTCTCCATGTTGTAACTTAGAGTTGATTCTAGTGAAACAAAATGAAAGGCCAACTATAGTTCAGGTGATATCATCTACAATGATAACCGGCTCATAGATGACATGAGCTTTGAGATTCAAACCTTTAAATCTATGTTCAAAGACAATACAGATAAATGCTGCGTCTGAAGTACTGTATCTGTGGCCCCTATGGACTTTTACGCCCCTGACATCCTCTCCACTCCCTTTGCTCTCCGTGAATCTGAAAGAAGTTTAAAACTCTGCTGGTTTTTGGATAAACATCTTGAAAGACTTGATAGAACTAATTTTCCTGCATGCGTCACTGAAATGCATCTTATCCTTTGCCTCATCTACAGTCCAATACACCCAAAAAAATAAAGGGTTACAGACAAGGGCAGTGCATATCTCTTTTAAAAGAAAAAGCATGACTTGGGGCTGATTCTTTTGCTTTCTTTTACAATTTTTGTCATGTTATATAACTGCAGTTTCTCCAAAGTAATTTTGTGATCCATTATAATCAATTCTTTGGAATATAATTCTGTTTGTAAAAACCGCTAAAAGGATAACTTTCTTGGGTAAATTATAATTGCATTACTGACCTGCAAGAAATTACAAAGATTTTATGTAAATCAATATTACACACTATTATTTGGCACATGCAATGACCTGAAACTGAGAGACCTTTTACAAACTCTGAGAAATCCTCCACTGTTGGCTTTTAAATCCGACATTGAATATAAGTTGCAACATAATTATTTGCAGGTGCAAACATTAGCATTTAAAATGTTCGAAATCAGAGAAGGGTTCTGATGATTCAGCTCCCATTTGTGGATGATTCATAGGTTCTGAAGCCCTGCAGCGGGGGGCAGACAGAAATGAGGAGGGAACAGAGGGGTGAGGAAAACAGAATTAGGCTGAAAACATCATGTCTGGCAACTTGTCAATGTGCAGCCATATTAAACACGGCCTAAAGTGAAAACACTTGCCTAGACAGAAAATGAATACAGGATGAGGTGTTGTTTTTCAGTAAAAAGTACCAATCATTTCCATATTTCCCATTTAATTTGCAGGACAAAATCTGTGATATAGGATAGGACTTTAACATTGTGAAGGAAGCAACTAGTGTGCATCCACTATTGCACTAATGTAATGGTGAGTAATACTAATAATAATAATAATACACCTTAAATCCTAATGCATATGAAAGTGTCTCCCCCTGCTGGCTGAAATGAAGGTCAAACAAAACTGCAGAGATATTCTCTAAAAATGCTCATGTGCCTTTCGTGCATCTCTGCAATCACACAGCACGTCAAGGTCTTTATACTGAATTTAAACTCTAGTTCACCTCACAAAAGGCACAGACAAATATGAATCCCTACCTATATCCGCTAAAAGTTTATAACCCTCTCCCCTGATTGTCTTTAATGCAAGTTGGCCTATCTTTTCTTACAAGACAGATGCATGGGCAATGGTTTTGAATTGGCTATAGGCCTACAAACTGATATCATGTTTAAGTTCCATTTAAGAAAAAAAAAAAACTCAACAATTTTAAACTTCAGAAAAAAACAAAGAGCAATATCACCAAATTGAAGCTCTGCCAATTTTTACAAACAGGTCTACCCAGCATTGTAGGCCTATGACTTCACCAGGTGTAGCATTTCTGTTTGACTAGCCTACATGTGTATAAGCTTCTTACAGGTAAAACATCCAGGTCTCAAAACATGGGAAGCAGAACTTATAAAGTCTCATTTACATGGCCGCTAGGGGTCAGTAAAGTATAACAAATGTGTATCAAAGTCTTACCTCTCTATAACTAGGGGTCCACTTAACATAAATCTTCACCCCACACAATTAACCACTGTTTGTTGATGTTCACTGTCCAAACAGGTTGGCTCTACGTTTGACCTCTTTCAGCAAATTTAGAGGGAGAGGATATAACCATTTTAAATAGCGTTGTTTGCCAGATAGTTGAATGTTCATTTGTGATTTAATACACTTTATTTATAGGTTAATTCAAGCCCAGAAAAATAATAGAAAATCGTTAAAATCCATTTTTGCTGCTATCCAACAAAAGAGCAGGCAGCCAACTAAGCTGTATGAAAGCAAGCTTGTGTAAAAAAAAAAAAGGGCATCAATGTTGGAAATTGAAGGTGAGTGTGTTTGTTAGTTAGAAATATACTTCAGAGGTATTCCGAGTTTGTGTCAGCTCACAATCTTAATTGAATCAGCCAGGTAGTTAGGTTAGCTGTTTGCAGATTAGCAAAACAAACAAAAAAAGAGAGGGAGGACATTGTTTTCTTCTGTGGGTTTGTTTTGCAGTATTTCTGAAGAGAGGTGAAACTAAATTGATTTGTTTTTTAACTGTTACTGAATATAATTAAAAACAAATAGAAAGCATTACGTATAAAAAAAGGAGAATGAGACTTGTATAATTGGCTTGTTATGACGTCATCTTTATCCTCAGCTGTAGGCCTGAGTCAGCTGTGTTTACATGTTTCTTTTTTTATTTCAGTTTTTTAATTACTCTACCATACAAATGAAGAACCATGACAATGCCAAAACTGTAAATTTAACATTTAAAAGCTGATATTTGTTTAACTGCTAAAAATGAAATAAAAGGTCCAATATTGCAGACCTTGGGGCGGGGGTGGGGGGCTTCCTGTGGTCAGGTTACAGCATGCACATTATCACTTTTAATTAGGTCAGAGCACCTGCTTTTGTTGTAGGTCTGGATAACCTTCAGAGAGGGGCTTCCCCAGCCTCCTGCCAAACAGCAGTATGTGGGCTCTCTGACTCGGACCTGTCCTGCCAAAGAGTCTCTCCTGGACAATCACGGGTCAGTATAATCAAGTTTCACAGGAACCCGCAGGAATCGTTTACAGTTACAAGGTAGTAAATAAATTAAAGATGCCCACAAAAAAGAAAAAAACAAGACAGAGTCCAGAAGAGGAAACCAAAGATGTAGAGGACGATGACTCAGAGGATCAGGAACCAAAACCCAAGAAGAAAAGTAAGCAGGTGAGTGAGTCAGAGGATGCCAGAAGATTGAAGAAGAAGTTTAAAGACAACGATGAAGAAGGATACAAGTCTGACACATCAGGGCCTGATTTGAGGAGCACCAAGAATAAAGGGAGAGCTAAAGAAAAGGTAAAAAAAAAGACGAGGAAAGCCAAAGAGGATAACAGGGATGAGTGGAGCAAGTACTCTCAGAGCTCAGAAAATGAGGATAACAACAATGACTCCTGGAGTAAAAAGAGAGCGGAAAACCTCCCCGATGTGATTGAGACCACAAAGAAAGGATCAAAGAAGCCCTCTTTGAAAGACAAGATGGGGTCAAAAAACAAAAAGTCCAAAGATGAAGTCAAAAAATCCAAGAAGGATTCGGAGAAAGAGGAAGAACAGACAGCAGGGGATGAAGAGGAAGGGAAAAAGAAAAAGAAAGAAAAGAAGAAGAAAGGTTCAGAGAAGGGAGATAGTGATGAGGACAACAAGAAGACAAAAGGGAAGAAGAAGAAGGTTGAAAATTACATTGAAATCTATGAGAATGAGCTTCGCAACTACGAGCCAGAAAAGGTGGAGAACTACGAGGACGAGTACCACAAAAAGAAAGGTAATTACAAACTCTTTAACATTTGAAATCTTCCAAAGTAAAGCTGTAGATGTGACAAAAAATAGAATACTCTACACAGAGAGCATATTGTTATGTATTTATGGAATGCAATTCCTCTTTGATAAGAGACATGTGACACCTCGAGACTTGAGTCCTTGATTGTAGTTACGTGATTCTGGGTGGCTCAAGCATTTGGTTTATGTTCATGGTAACATTACACGAGCTGAAGAAGTATCCATATCGTCCGTATGTGATCTCAACCTACAGATATATGACACCTGCCAATCACTTATGTTTGCATAGGACAGCTTCCTGTCTTAATAAGAGCCTTTGAGTCCTCTAAAGTTCCCTTTTTGGCTCTCATTGTTGGATGTAAAAAAAAAGTGAAGATTTCAAACACAACATAGTTAAAACAAGACAAATCAATGTAAACATTTATGCAATAAAATGTGTGTAATTAAAACATACTTTCTCCTTATATTTTGCAATATCTATTTTTAGTGGAAATGACATTGTTTTCGTTTTTGTGTTTGTTTTTGTTCAGTATTCTTTAGTTTAGTTTTGCATTTGATGTTTATTAGAAATTTTAATTTGTTTAGAAAGTTTATTTGCAGCGTCACCCAATCATCTTTTGTTTGTGTTTTGATTTGATTGAGATACAAAAGCAATTTCACACTGTGTCTTAAATGGACTTCGTCGATTTTTAATTTGTTTGATAAAATTTGCCGTTTCATATTAACTGTATATTCTTTATATGCAGACAATAAATAAAACATGAATTCTTAAAGCCAAAATTGAACGGAAAATCTGCAAACAGCCCCAAGCAGTTCTCAGATGTCAGTTCTAACTTTGTGTGATAAGACTTTGATGATTGCTAGTTGTGTTAGAGAGATAAAAAAAAAAAAACATTCTCACAAGATAGAAGTACTAAAACACACAGCTATCCACTGCCTTCTACTGTACATGCTTACTAATGTGCATTACCGTCTATTTCTGTGGTTTTGTTCATACCATCCATCTGCTTTTTAAAACACACCTTTTTTATGTTGCCATTAAACCCTGCAGTGTATGAGGTGGTGACCATCACGGGCGATGTGGCAGGTGCAGGAACTGATGCCAACGTGTTTGTGACACTGTTCGGAGAATATGGCATCACTCCCAAAGTTCACCTGGCCAGCAAGTAAGGTCTTTTCAGAATCAAGATGTGCAGTTAGATCATCTTCACTCGTTTGGGTTGAGATGGAAGAATTTCATAAAATAAGAGCACAGATGAAAATTGTTGAGCATAGCCCTTGACAACATGTGTGATTTAAAAAGTTATTTTGCTTGCACTAAAATGTTGTGTTTGTTTCTCCTCATAAACAGCACTGAAAAAAGGTATTTATTTCATAATGAACTGGTTGTGGTAATGAAATAAGCATGATTACTCAGAGAACACACTGTACTGTGATTGGTGTTAATTTTGCATTGCATGTTTGCATGATTTGGTCAAGATGTTTTTATGTCCCATTGTGCAATCGGGTATCACTTCCCTTTTGATTGTTTGGAAGTCATTTTGTAATTGAAGATTTTGATGAGGAAAAAACATCATGGAAACGATGAAACGTTTGACCATTTTTGGATTTCAGGAGTCGCACAGCATTCGAGAAGGCTAAAACTGATGTGTTCAGAATCAGAACTCACAATGTTGGAACTTTGAAAAAGATAAGGTAAGTAAATATAAGGACCTACAAATGTATATAAGGACCCTATTGGTCCTTTTTATTTCTTCATTTCACTTTGTTAAATACTTTAGAGTGACGCAAAGAATCTCTGACAGGTTTAAACACTTTTTCCTGGGAAAAGATTCATCGTGATGTTTTTCACTGAATATGTTTGGAAAAGTGATGACACACCATGTTCATCATGTTTTTTTCGTATGTTGCTTCAGGATTGAGCATGACAACACTGGCATGAACGCCAGCTGGTTCCTGGACAGGGTGGTGGTGACGGACGTGATCAGGCCTCACCTGAGGTTCTACTTTGCTTGTAACAACTGGCTCAGTAAGGTGTCAGGAGATGGTCTTTATATCAGAGACCTGCTGGGTAGCATGGATCCCATGGACATGCCCAAATGTATGTGTGCACAGATAATAAAATATATGATGAATTAATCAGGGCCAATTGAAAATGATTTTAATTCTCACAGAGCTCCTACTTCAACTGCTTCAAAGTGTTTGTATGTAGTTGATTTTTAAATTGCTTCTTTGGATTTGATTTTCTAGATAATAAGTATGCAGTGACTGTTTTCACCCCGGATTTAAAAGGCAGTGGAACGGATGCTGATGTCTTCATCAATATCTTCGGGGAGCTTGGAGACACAGGTCATTTTTTGTTCTACAGATATCACACGTCTCGCTCACAAGTGGTCACATAGGGCAGTGGTTCCCAACTGGTGGGTCAAGACCCAAAGGTGGGTCACGGAGCCGTTTTCAGTGGGTCCCGAATGTGTGTCTGGAAGAAAAATTCCTGTCAAAAAGTCTATAAGGCGCTTTTTTTTTTTAACAAGTTTGTTTCATTCAGTTTCTTTGTTCTGTCTGAGGTCCAAACTGACCAAACTTGTTAGTTAAATAAAACTGATTGATAGAAAAATACAAGAAATGTAGGTCGCGCTTTTTCAGTAGGAGTAGTTGGTAGGTCCTGAGGCTCGACCAGTTGAGAACCACTGACGTAGTGAACCCCCCCCTAAAAACTAAGAAACTAATTCAATTCAATTCAATTCAATTCAATTTATTTGTATAGCGTCAACTCATAACAAGTGTTATCTCAAGACACTTTACAAAAAGCAGGTAAAATACCTTACTCTTTGTCTGTTAACATTACAAAAGAGCAGGTAAAAAGACCTTACTCATTGTTATGTTACAAAGACCCGGCCTATCCATCATGAGCACTTTAGCAAAGCAGCAAAAGTGCAATTCAGCATCCAAATACTTTTGGTCACGTTAGGTTAAGAATAAGATTTGAGATGTTTTACTAATGGATGTAGTTCTTTTTAATTTGGGTTTTAGTTTGACGATTTGTTTTTTTTGTTGAAGGTGAAAGGCGACTTGACAATGACAAGAATAACTTTGAAAAGGGCTCGGAGGACAAGTTCACCATTGAGGCACCAAACTTGGGCAAAGTGAGGAAGATTACAATCGGTCATAATAACAAAGGCTCTTCAGCAGGATGGTTTGCAGACAAGGTAAGAAAAACACCAATCAGATGTTAATTTTAAACGTCGTTAGTCGTTTAAAGCAAACATTTTTAAATCCATGACATCATTTCTTGACACAAAGGCTTGTTTATGAGTTGGTAAACAGATCACAGAAGAATGTATGTGTTACTTTCATTTATTACCTCTTGTGTAACTTATATGTCCTATAGTACCGTGTCGTGAAACAAAACTTTGTCTTAAAGTCTTAATGTTGCTCATTCTATTCAGTCCTGCCTCTGCAGAGGTACTTAAGACATGTGATCCTCTTGTTTCCTCTCAGTTTTCTCATCTGAGACCGGTGTCCCTGTTCCTCCAATACACACTGTGTGTGAGGCTGAGAGATGACTTCATTCAAACAGATGCATGCGTGCACAAGCTCACACATACACACACAAGGCCCACCTGTCGTCATTCTACCCTCTTTGTAAAGAGAAACCATGACCCATTAAGGGATTGCCTTACATCAAACAGAGAGACAAGACTGTAGATTGCTCGTTACTGCTGCACAGACTGACACCAAAGATCACCTGGGACAACTGTAGTGAATTGTGTTTTTTGCATTTGTGCTGCCAATATGATTTACATTGAAGAGGAATATATTTACATTCATTTGGGAGCAAAAAGAGTCTTTTAGCTAAATTATTCATGCACAGTGTTGTCCTGTCATTGTAGCTAAAATGTGATTAAACGTAATTACATTCTGATATATTTGTGGAGCACTTAAAGTTTCATAAAGCTTTTTTTTTTATTTGATACAAAAATCTCATATGCTGATAAATTTAATTCCAGAATCAACAGATTCACAAGTGAAGACCAAGAAAACATATGATGTCAGTAATCATCCTCCAAAATGTAGATAACATCCAAGCCTGCTTTCCTCTTCAAACTGAATATAGTATATTTAAAGGGTAAATGTCAAGTGTTTAGAGAGGAAACTTAAGTATAATTTCAACATAGTAAAACTGCAGTTCATTCTTTATAAAGAAATATAAACTTCAAAGTTAAAAAACTAAATCAAGTAAATTAATTGCACATATTTAGAAGAAGATGATAATCTTTATTAATCCCGCGTGGGGAAATTCAGTTTTTACACTCTGTTGTTGAACATGCTACACACACATAGGCTGAAACACACACACTAGGACAAACAGGGTCCTATGGACATGCACTAATAGAGAGATGTCTCAGTGAGGGGGCTGCCCACAGTGAGCGCTCCTGAGCTGGTGGGGGTTTGGAGCCTTGCTCAAGGGCATCTAGGAAATGCTCAGGAAGTGAACTGGCACCTCTCACGCTACTAGACTAATTTCCAGACTTGGTCAATAGCGATACTTGAACTGGCGACACTCCGATTCCCATCCCCAATTCCTAGTGTTTTATAGTCTCAGTCTGTTTACACTCTATTACAAAACTATCAAAGTTAGAGTGTAAGGTGATAACAGAGAACACTTTTCTAACTGGTTCTGAAGGAATTATCCATCTACTTTACTGAATACACCTGTAGTTTTATCTCAACATAATTTGTAAACTCTGCTTTTCTGTACCTTGTCATAACATTGTGTACAACTTACCTTCATCCCATTTGGGGTATTTTAACATCGTTGTTATTATTTCTTTTTGTTTTTCTTTTTACAGGTAATTGTGGATGATATGGGAAACAAAATAGTTTACGAGTTTCCAATCAATCGTTGGTTTGCCCTGGATGAGGATGATGGAAAGATCCAGAGAGACATTTTGGTTGGAGGGAGCCAGCCTACAGGTAAGTCAGAGATGCTTTTAAGACTCTGGGGAAATCTGCCTTTCATGCTCTTAATCATTAAATTTTAGGAAAAAGGAAGCAGTGGAATGTTTTTCAGTCCAAAATGAAAAATGTATTTTCTGTCCAATTTGCCAGAGGCCGGCTGTGTGATCATTAACTTTTGGGTCAGACTAACAATGTTTTGATGGAACTGATTTGGCTGATGGCCAGCTTGTTAGGGGGAGCATGTGTGCTTTGAACCATGCCGACCTGCTGGCAGAGCCCCTGATTGTCTGACGTGTAACTGTACCCACCAGGTATTGTGTACAACGTCCAGATTGTGACAGGATACATCCGCGGTGCAGGGACCAACTCCAATATCCACATTGTGATGCACGGCACAAAAGGCATTAAAAACAGTGGCAAGGTAAAGAGAAGATACATTATATAATTACCTAGAATGACTGTTTTTGATGTAACCCAATGGGAAAATATTGCAGAAAAGACTCAAATCAATACATGATGCACAAATCAATACATGCTTTCAAACTAATTTAACGAAATATGTATGAGATTGAATATTTTCTTTGTATTACAGAAGATGAATCATGCATTCTTTAAACTTTTCTTTGACGTATTGAATCCAGGTGTTTTTGGAGGGTGGAAAGTTTGAGCGAGGCCTTACAGATATCTTTAATGTTGAGATCGCCGCGCTCCTCAGTCCCCTCAGCAGAGTCACCATCGGACACGACAATGATGGAGTCAGTTCTGGGTGGTTCTGCGAGAAGGTGCATTAGACATGCACACCCACATATAAACCCTTCTATTTAGTAATGTACCGGGAATTAAGCATCAATGTTCTTGCAGGTGGTGGTGTACTGTCCATTCACAGGAATAGAACAGACCTTCCCGTGTAGTAAGTGGCTGGATGAGAAGGAGGGAGATGGGCTTATAGAGAGAGAGCTCTATGAGATGGTCTCACTCAGGCAGAAAAGACAGAAGAGTAAGTACAATTTTTATAATCATGTATTTTCACTAGCAGCAGTTAGTGCTGTCGTTTTCACTTTAATTTTCTAAAACAATTGAGCCAAACGTTTAAAACTCCATTTAGAGCACCATCATTTGTTTCATGCATTTGCATAATGACTCAGCAGCCAGTCCACCTTCTTCTACTCTGGCATTTTAGTGTGTTGTTTGTCCCTTTGCTCTTAAAATAAAGTCCAATTTCCTCTTTCCTCTTTCAATCAGAGAAATGGTCCACAAAAAGAAGAGTATGTGCATTAGCGTTACTTTTTTATTCTGTATAGACAAAACGTGTGTGAAGTGCTTTACTCAATGTTACTCCTCAGACATACTGTACAGATTCACAGTTGATAATTTTTTTCAACAACGTTATAGTCTCTTCTTTCCAACAAGATTTTAAAAAAGCAAAAAATACAAATCAAGGTGCATCACTGAACACTGGAGGCAGTATAACTGCTCAAACTTGCACAAACAAACCATTCTGCTGACCCCAAGTGTGTGAAAAAATAGAAAACATACCTATTAAAATAATTCTCTCTGCGCAGTACAGGTAGAAGGGAGAGCTACTCTCGGCCCCACAATCAAACAAGTGATCATTTTAATGGGACACCAGAATCTAATCAGAGGTAAATCACGGTGCTCCTAAATTCAAGTTCATGAAATGATTTTGTTCTCCTCAGAGCACCCCTGGTCTTTGTGGATCTGGACGTCAGACATGAACGGTGCAGGAACAGATGCAGCCATCTCCTTCCAGGTTTATGGTGAGAAGGGCAAGAGTGATGAGATGAGACTGGACAACAAGACAGACAATTTTGAACAGGGACAAGTGGACAGGTTTATAGTAAGTATGGGCTATATTAAATAAAACCAATCAAAACAATGACACATCAGATAATGAGGCATTAAAACAAACTTTTTTTTTAAAATCTTTTCAAATCTTTCAGGTTGAGCTGTCTGATTTAGGGACATTGACCAAATTGCGTATCTGGCATGAGAAGAGAAATCCTTTTGCAGGATGGCATCTCAGTAAGGTGAAGTCATCTGTTATCTGTTCCAATGCACTTTTTGTTCCCTCACGGTCCACTAGCTGTTTTTCTTTGTTGAGTAAAAAAACATGGTTTCTCACAGCCTTTGATCTGTATATTAGCAAAGAACAAAGTGTCCCAGAGCTACACAATAGATAGATATTCAATTTGCTTCTAGTTTGCCAGGATGCTGTTGTTCTGATTGTTCCTGCAGCTGGTGTGCTGGCTATGAGGGGCTCTCGTCCTCTGTATGTGAGATATGCTGAAGCAACTGTAGCAGAAATGTATTCACCCACACCCACCCAGTATATACACAGTATCAATAACCTTTTTTAGGAGTTGCACAAGCTACCATTGAATATATTCAGACTGCAATGTGTCCACATGCATTCAGCCTTCCTAATTCAATGTCAGTTTCAGTGTTTGTAAATATGCATAGTTCTAGTCATGCTACGTCCAATGAAAAGGACGCAGTTAGGTTTTTATTCTTATTTTTTTATTTATATTTGTTCCCCTTTATTTAACAAGGACACACGCAGTGTACATTGCTTCATATGTAAAATACAAAGTACCGGTAGATGCCGTGCAAACATGTTTCTAGCTGTGGCTAATTAGCAGGGACATAGACAGGTCCATGTCCCTGCCTCAACTTTAAGGACTAAAACAGAAGCATTAGACAAAAATACAGAAATAGTGATACTATACAAATATAGAAATAGACATTACTAACAAATAATAATAAGACATTAAAGTTTCCCCTGTTGACATGGAACATGTTATTTGATTTTCTTTTTTTTTTTAAGTTTAAAGATTTTATGATTGTGTATCTCTAAGTGGTCAGTGGTAAAATAAAAATACAGACACACCCGGTGTTTTAAATAAAACAAGCTTTCCACTTTTATTCCCTACTAATCAGGCAACTCTGATGAAGACACTGACAAAGGAGAAGTACACGTTTCCCTGCGAGCGCTGGCTGGACACGAATGAAGACGATAATGAGGTAGTGAGGGAGCTTGCTGCCACAGGACAGCAGGTCGCTGAACCGCTCCCATGTATGTGCATCTACACATGAGCAATTACAATGTACTCTGGCAATTCAAGAGAAGATTATCAATCATGAATGAACAATGTTATTCTGACCTGCAGTGATCAAATACAGAGTGACAGTGTGCACGGGGAATGTTGGCGGCAGCGGCACAGACGCATCCGTTTTTCTGAATCTCATTGGAGACCGGGGGGACACCGGAGATCGGCAGCTGGTCAACTGCAAAAACAACGTCAACAAGTTTGAAAAAGGAAATGTGGGTACACTCAACGCATGATTCTTAAACTCAGAGCTTAGTGAACTTTCATGAAGACAATTCTCTCCTTCTGCATATCCTCGTCATGTTTTCATTATCACTTTTGACCATTTGTTGCATGTCATTGTAAAGTATTTTCTCCGTCTCACACTGGAACCAATCAGTTAACCACTGTGCCTTTATATATATACCTATAAGCTCCACCTGAGGCATGCCGCTTACTGTTTGTGATACCAACAAGGAAAATGAAGTGGATATGTCTCAGACTGATTATGAAGTTTAAGTATATTCAAGTGATCAGGAGTTAACCCTTATGGAGTTTGCATATTGATGAGATGTTTTACATGCATTACATGGGCAGACATGATGGGAATGTTGCAAAAACAAATACATTAAGTAATGATAACAAAGTATCTGCTGATCCACCCCATGTTCCTCTATTTGACACATAACGTAGGAAGGCATCAAAACGTCATGCTTAGTGTTTTTTTTGTCTATCCAGCTGGATGAGTTCTTAGTAGAGGCAGTAGCAATCGGTCAGGTCTGCAGGGTGAGGATTGGACACGACGGCAAAGGTGGAGGCTGCGGCTGGTTTCTTGATAAAGTGGTCGTAAGAGAGGACGGACAGGCTGAGGCCCAAGCTGTGGAGTTTCCCTGCAACAGGTGCATTATCTTCAGTGTAAAGTCTGAAACAAACTGTTGTAACATCCCCATGAGTGTGCGAATACAAGCTACCTTTGTGTCGTTAAATGTGCTCTGCAGGTGGCTGGACCGCAATGAGGATGATGGACAGATTGTCAGAGAGTTATTGCCATTTGCAGATGGGCAGCGTCTTTACAGTAAGTAATAGGAGGAGTCTTGAGTTTTATTCAAACATTTAAATTAAAATTCCCCCTGAAGCTTATGTGTGTGTGTCTCTTGTGTGTCTCTGTGTGTCAGATGTTGGCTATCACATTGCAGTGAAGACAGGTGACGTCCCTGGAGGCAGCTCAGACTCCAGCGTGTTTGTCAAGCTCTATGGGGAGAAGGGCAACACCAGTAAGATGTTGCTGGTGGTCTCTGCCAACAACCTTGGGAACTACTTTGAGACGGGTCGCATTGACATCTTCACAGTGGAAACCTTTGATATCGGACAGGTGACAGAGTGGAGGCAGAAATCGTTAAATGTTTCATGTTTGAGGTTGATAGCACTATAAGAAGCTTTAGAGCTTTAGAAGATTTAGTTCAGAGCCCTTTGGGTGAACAGCATTCAAGCAGTTATAAGGCATGAATTTACTTTCATCAATTGTGAATAAGAGCTTAACTTTGTTCTCTGAATGTTTAAATGTGCAGCCTTCTTCCCAAAGTACAGCTCCTTGCATATATGAGGTTATATAAATGGTCTAAGTCGAATGCTGCTTTTCTTTACGTGACATAAAAATATACTAAACTAGAAATGTTATTTTATTGTACTTTAGAAGCATGCAACCCCTCAGTAAATGTTTGCACAACGAAAATATATTATATCAAATTTTATTCACATGTGCATATTCTTTAATTTTGTTCCAGATCAACCGTCTGATGATTGGCCACACAAATGAAGGCATGCGTGCAGGCTGGTTTTTGGACAGCGTTCAGATCCTGGTTCCAGTCCATGGAAAGCAGTACATGTTCCCCAGTCACCGCTGGCTGGATGATTGTGAGGCTGACGGCAAGACAGAGGTGGAGATTTACCCGAGCGAGATCCTGGAGATGGAACAATGTAGGCAGCGCTCCAATAGTAAAGAAAGGCAATAACACATATACAGTGCACACACAGCTAATTTATGCTGACATGGTGGAGTCTGTGTAATAGCTCATACATCTCATGTAGTTTTCAGGTAGTAAGTTGTTGATGTTGTTTTTGTAGTTTATTTGAAAGAAACATTAAGACTGAATTTTGAACTTTCCATGACAATGGATCTGCATGTAAGATTTTTATGCCTGCATGTAAATATCCTAGAGTCAGTACACCTATGCTTTTAAAAATCCTGTCTTTTTTCCTTCATCAATCTGTGTTTTCCAGTGATTAACTACGAGGTTACAGTAGTGACAGGAGATGTGATGTTTGCTGGCACCAACGCCAAAGTGTTCATTCAGATCTACGGGGACAAGGGGAAGACAGAAGTCCTCACGCTGGAAAGCAGATCCAACAACTATGAAAGGAACACCACAGAAATATACAAGGTATTGAGCTTGGGATTTATTTTATTTTTCATTTGTGGTAAAGGGATTGCCTAAATGTCATCTTTTGAGTGAAAACAATGCAACTGTTTTCCAGACAGAGGCCAAAGATGTGGGGAAGGTCTTCAAGATCCGCATTGGTCACGATGGCTCAGGGATCGGATCTGGCTGGTTCCTAGAGACGGTGGACGTCAAACATCTCATCATGGCCTTGATGCCCAAGGAGAAGAAAAAGGAGGATAAGAAGAAGAAGAAAAAAAAGAAGAAAGACGAGGAAGATGAAGAAGAGGAGGGAGAAGAGGAGATGCAGGAAGTGGTGCTGACTTACCATTTCCCCTGCTCGCGCTGGCTGGCCGGGGGAGAGGAGGACGGCGAGCTGGTGGTGGAGCTGCTGTCTGAGGATGCAGAGGAGCTGGAAGGTATGAAAATAAACATAACTCTGTGTCCATTTGTAGAGAGAGGTGTTAATTTTCTGAGTGCCAAACACACATTTTTGATGATGTTGGATGTCATGATTCAACTTTGCTTGGCAACTGAGCAGGAACAGAACTGGCACAGTACCACAAAACAGTGCAACCTGTTTTCCCACAAATACTGCAGAATGAAAATGGCACAGAAACCACTGAGGTTGTTATTTTTGAATTATGAAGTAGTAACAAGCTCATTCTCAACTCTAAAATAGATGTCATCCCACCCACAGTGCAGTGATTTCAGAAGAGAAGTATCAAATTAATTATCTGTATATATCTCTATAACACTTGTTAAATGATCCTGCAGATTTCAATATTTGTTACTTTAAAACAACTTGATACAATCTTGATAAAACTTTTTTCCAGTTTCTTACTGAGCGCCAAACTTAAATCAAGCCTTAAAAAAGAATTGGAAACCTGTATTAACTGTACCAGCTGAGATTTAGGGCGCACTCACACTAGGCAATTCGTACGGTGCCTAAGCACGCTTAAAGTCCAGTTTATTTGACTAGTGTGAGTGCTCTGATCCGTGCTCAACACTTCCTTGGCCCTGGCACGCCCGGAAGAGGTGTGCATCGGAACGGTACATTTCATTCACACACAACGTGGACAGCCTTCATTATGGAGAAATCACTGAGTGTTATGGCTGTATCTGACTAAAATGATGGAGAATAAGCCACAAAGTCGATAAAGTAGCAGTCTTGTTCTCTGTGTTGTTCTCTGATGTTCGGACGCAGACTCGACTGCGCATCTCGAGTCTGCTCGTCTTGTAAACTAAGCACGCTTCATAATTATGTAAAACCATGCATGTGTTGTATTACAACGTTATGTTCAAGAGGAAACCGTGCTCAGGCCCAGTTAGTCCTGGAGCAGTGTGAGCGCAGGCCAGCAGGAGAATGGCGAGGGGGGGACAATCGTGCTAAAGCACAGTACAGGACAACTTAGTGTTAGTGTGCCTGAAGGCGATGTCACACAGGAAGAAAGCAAATGTGAATTTGAGTTTTTTTAAATAGATATATTTGATAGGTCGATTTAAACAATGCAGAGCAGGAATAACTGTGTTTTGTAGTTCTTCCTGTTCTTCAGTGAGCAGAAACAGTCTTTGGTTGTTTAAATAATACACCTTTGGCCTGGTAGAGCTTTTGTTGCCAGTCACAGGTGTTAGAAAGTTTCTGCATTGTTAATGACAGCATATTTATGCACAAAGACAAAATAATTGGTTTTTTTCTCCATTTGATTTTTTTTTTTCAAAATGTTTTACCCATTTTAGGACGAAGTTTCCGACATTAGTGGTCTGATTTGACACAGTTTCCTGACCAACATTCGCGATGGGCTAAAGAGGTGTTAGTAATTCATCCCTTTTGTTGTCTGACAGTCAACACCTACGAAGTGTGCGTCTTCACTGGGGACATGCTGGGTGCTGGGACCGACTCCAAAGTCTTCATTAATATTTATGGAGAAAACGGAGACACGGGAGAGCGCTATCTGAGGGACTCTGACAACATCAACAAGTATGAGCGAGGGCAGGTACGAAGGCTTGAACAAACATGTCCCCACTACTTTTTAAAATCAGTTAATGGTTAGAGGAAGGACTCTGGGGAGCTACATTTCAAAATAATTTATAATTGGATTCAATGAAGTGGAAACATCTGGAAAAAAAGGCTTCATAAGGGTTCAACTGGATGTAAACTGGCCATATTTAATTGTAATAATTTAATCATCTTAAATATTTGAACAGATAGCATTTAAAAAAGAGTGGATTCCTGGATCAAAAAATGTAGAAATGCTTTTTTGAGTCTGTGTTAAAATACTAACACCTTCCAGTAGAGCTGTACAATTTTTATCTGGTTTCTTGGCGGGTATCCTGCTGAAAATTAACCAGCAGTTAGTCAAAGACTTGAAGCACTTCCACACAACACGATCCTCACATTAAGGTGTGGGTGGGGGTGCTTCCTGGTAGGATTACAAGCTCGTCTGCAGGCAAGTCACCTGTGACTGAGAGGTCTTCTGCGTTAATGGACCTGCCCTACTTTTACTCATTACTTCATCCAAACGTTTGAATTATTGATCTCCACATAACACCTGGCACGCAATATTCCTGCCCACAGACAATGACGTGTCTTTCTTCTCACTGATCAAGAGACACAATAACCTTTTGTCAGAGGACACGGTAACCTTTTGTGAGATAGTGAGATGATTTCTGTCTTAGAAATTCTACTGCAGTAGCTCCAGTAGAAACAATGGACAAACTGAATGTAGAACAATGTTATCACAGTCTTGATTAATGTGTTCTGAACACTTTGAGGACAAAATGATATGAGAAATTAAGCTTGAAATTAACTTCCTATGGTTCTTAAGGTCTTCTCTACAAGGAACACTGAGTGGTAGTTTTGGATCTTTTTCAAACAATATCATACAAACTCCTGTGACAAGATAAAGTTTGCTTTGTTGTCTTGGAAAACTAGGAAACCAATTTCCACTACCGATACCATTTCAACTCAAAATATTTGTGCTTATTTGAAGCCTAACCTTCTTCATTAAACTTTAGACTTGCGCTCCAATGCATAGAGGAGGAAATAATTGAGTATTACCGAAACATCAATCAATCATGAATAGATTTAAATACACACGAGCATGAAAGTAGATAACAATGACCTCCAGTTCAGCCAGCCACTCCTCACTTAATTAATTAATTACATGGTTGATACATCAATAATTTGAACCCGGTTTTAAATATAACAATGTAAAAGGTCCCATTCAGCATAGAGTTTACAATATTGAATTGACGAAATGTCTATGTTTTTACAAAATAACATGAATATTACTTGTTCATCAGTATTTTGACATACAGCTTTTGTTACTTTTGCCTGGGGAAAATATTCGGATACTCTATTGCTCACTTGTTGAGTGTCATCCCACCTTTCTGTCTTACCCTACGTGTTGTGTTTGTCTTTATTTAAAGCATTCTAAAAAAAAAAAAAAGATTCCCAAATAGTCCTTTAAAAGAATTTAGTCATTTTTTAGGCCAGTAGCTGAACAGGACATTATGCTTCTGTGATTTGTTTTAGGAGGATGTTTTCACTGTGGCAGCTGTCGATCTGGGTCCTCTGAAGAAGCTACGAATCCGACATGACAACACTCAGTCTAATTCAGCTTGGTATCTGGATCGGGTTGAGATAGTTGACACAAAGGATGATACAACGTAGGTAAAACCAAAACTAAGTCTGCATGGATTTTATTCAGTTATCTGAAATAATATCCCATTGTACTGTTCACTTTGAAATAGTTATACTTTTATTTAATTTCCCAACCAATACTGAGGAAGTAATAAGCTGTTTTTGAGTTAAAGTGCCAATCGGAGTTTTTGGCTCCATAGGTACTTTTTCCCGTGTAACCGCTGGCTGGCAGTGGATGAGGACGATGGACAATTAGCAAGAGAGCTAGTACCTGTGGACGAGGCCTTTATGAGAAGAGAGGATGATGAGGAGGGGGCAGGCGCCACCCTGGGCCTCGAGCAGAAATGTAAGAGTTTTAAAGCTGGTTTAAGTTTTGAATGTATTTTATTAGTAGAGAGACAGGATCAAAGAGAGCCTTGTTCTTGTGTAAGTATTTGTGTAACTTTTACTAAACATTCAGGTGTAGACAGGAGCAAAGAGGAACTTATGTATTAGTGTGATTTGAAAAAGATTCATGTGCTGACATGTCAAATTTATCTCACAGCCATGTCTACTACTTACACTCTCAAATTAAAAACTGGAGAAAAGAAGTACGCTGGGACTGATGCCAACGTCTTTGCCATCTTATTTGGTGAAAATGATGACACAGGTACGATTACCGAACAGCTTCCTAAACACTGTATTCCTGATTGTGCTCCGTTTCTGGCTTCAGAGGGTTGGTATTATACATTTCTATATGTTCAGGCTTACATATATTGTTGCAAAGTTGGATATATAGACTAAATGTGGGCAAAGTTTCATATCAGTAGGTAAACATATGTCCAAGTAATTCCTCAGTCTTCGGGGGTTAGTCTGTAAGCTGCTCTGAACACGATGTTTCACTGTTTTTTTCTGATATAGAGATTTTCTTACATCACAAAGTCGCAGTACTCTTTCTATGGGCTAAACCTGCATTCATGTGGTGTCGGACACATCGGGAGAACAAGTTTCCAAGTTGGATAATGCACATGAACACCTGCTCAAGTTGGAACAACAACTTGAAAACTCGGGAAAAGAACTAGGTGCCTGACTTGACGACTTGACGTTATATTCGTCATCACATGGGGGCAAAAGATCTTTTGTAAATGTTAAGATACTTTTGATTAATGTGCGTATTGCTCATCAAATTTTTGCTCAAACATAACTTGTTACAGTGACATTCCACATTTTCTTTGTAGCGTTCCAGCGTTTTTTACCAACATTTTGGCTTTCTGAAAGTATGTGAACACTTTGGAAGTTGCCAATTTCCCAACTTGGAAACTTGGACCATCCGAGGAGCACATGAATGCAGAAATAATATGCCTTAAATGGCATGTGTTAATAAAGGCAGAACTTCAATGCTTAATATGCAACATTCTGAGTCAAAGTCAAACTCCCTGTGGGTTTGTTGTTCTTAGCCCTGTGTTCACACTGATGTGATGTGAGACTCAAACATGTTTAACCCCTTCCTCTCCAACCGTTAGCACTGCTAACACATTGGTGAAAAGAGATGTACATGCCCACTCATGGCTGTATATATAGGGGCATAATAAGCGATTGTCAAATGAAGGATAACCAACAGACTTTACAAACCGAAGGAAAGTTTAATTTGGCCTTAAAAAGACAAACAGATAACAACCAGCTTTGATATGCTTGTTGCCACTTGAGATTGATCGCAAAATCTCATTTTAGATGTTTATCAGCGCTTGTCTGCCACTCTCTGTGTCACGGACACTTGCTGCTGAAACATGAAAGAAGGGGGAAATGTGGGAGGGGGAGCTGAGGGATGGAGATGTGTCCAAAGTGTCACATAGTGAGCCTTTAAGTTTTTACAGTACGAGCACAAGAGTGTGATAAATGAGGAGGCTTTGAAATTGTAAATCATGCAAAACTACTACAGAGGTTTCAAAGATTGAACATATTAAACTTGAAATTAGCATAATATGGTCACTTTAAAATACTGTACTGGATGTAATATTTACATGTCACTCACAGGGATAATCAACCTTAAGGCTTGTAAGAACTACAAGAATAAGTTTGAAAAGGGGATGATCAACGAGTTCACTGTGGAGGCGGTGGATTTGGGCGAACTGGTAAAGCTACGAATTGGACATGACAACTCGGGTAAGAAAAGGATCGACAGACTAAACATGTGCCATAATTAGCATTATGCTGTATGACACTTCATTAAACCTTTTTTTATTCAACTCTCAGGGGGTTCATCAGGTTGGTTCTTGGACTGGGTGGAGGTAGACGCCCCCTCACAGGGTCAGAGATTGCGTTTCCCATGTGGCCGCTGGTTAGATAAAGGAGAGGACGATGGGGCCATTGTGAGGGACCTCTATCCTGCTGATTTACAGACCGAACTGTACATGCCATGTGAGTGAACAGCCCTTAGGGGATACTCAGATCCATTAGGGAAAGAAGCAACGCGCTGATTGAGAACTCTTTCTATAATTATGCAAAGTTTTACACCGTTAAGAGCGTGGAGGCATTAGCAGTAAAGTATGTTTAAAGCACTTTAAGTAAAGAAGGGTGCTTTGTCAGAGCTTGCACTCTGTCATTCAACCTGTAACAAGAGTTGTAATGTCACTGTGCTGGCCTGCTTTTACACTTCACTACAGAAACAGATATCCACGTCTTGTCTTACGAATGAACTAGTCTAAATCAGGAGGATGCAGGAGATACTGTTCTGCATCCAAGTTGGCTGGTTTTATTTTCAGCTTGGAAAAAATTCCATGTCCAAAGAGGGTTTTGTTGCAGAAATATAAACTTTACACAAACGTCAAAGTGAATTAAGAAAATGTAAAATAGCTACCCAAACGTGCGAAAAACTGCAATAGCAGATACAAAGTGGATACATGCTCCAGTTGTTGTCCCAGTGTGCCTGCTGCACTTGCTCAATGTTCAGCCACCAAACCCGACTTTCTGCTGCTTCAGCAGTTCAATAGCTGGAATATCTGCCTTCAGTAACGCTGGCATGAAGGAATGAGGATGTTCGTGGGGCTGTAACTTTGTGCTGGAAACGGTTCATATTATATTAGTAAAACTGATGGAGGGGGAGCACAGTGTAAGGTTTTATGGCTTCATAGTTAATTTCAATCCCTGGACTTTAGGGATCATTCTGTTCGTCAACAATCTGTACTTACCTGCAGTTAGTGAATGTCACCTTGTATGTCAGAGCATGTAACACACTTGTTGCTGAATCCTTCATGTGTCAACCAAACCAAGCAATAATTTTCTCTGATTTTTCAGTTGTGCCGTACGAGATCAAGATATTCACCAGTGATGTGTTTGGCGCTGGAACAGATGCTGATGTGTTCATAGTTTTATATGGACGTAACGCACTGTGCACACAGCAGAAGTACCTGTGTGTCAACAAGAGAGAGCGACGTCTGTACTTTGAGAGGGGAGCTGAGGACATGTTTATCGTGGAGGTTAGTGTGTGTTTGGACCACACATCCTTTAACACAGCGGCTGCACTTCTGTCAACACTTCGGTTGTCTTTTTTTTCCAGCTGGAGGATATCGGTGATGTTATCGAGAAAATCAGGATAGGACATGACAACAGGGGCTCTAACCCAGGGTGGCACCTGGACAGAGTGGAGATCAGACGACAGCTCAGGAAAGGAAAGGTAGTCAAAATCAGTTTACAGTTTAACCTGCATAGGAAAGTGCATCCCTCAGAGTTTCTGTGTCCATGTCCTTATTCAATTCATAATAGATTAATAAAGATGTAACACCTTTTGACTCAAACATCTCTCAGAGTATAATACTTGAATACAGATTCAGGCAGACACACCATGGCCCACTTTTAGATTTCCTTTTTGTTTAATGGCAGGGTTCAGAGACGACTATTTTCCCATGTGAGTGCTGGCTCGCCAAGTCTGAGGATGATGGGGAGACGGTGAGGGAGCTGGTCCCCTCGGAGATCATCACAGAGAAACTCCTCAGGGATGGGAAGCTGAAAACCACTGAAGTAGAGGTGGAGGACGCTTTGGAAAGTAGGTTTGCTCTTATTAGTGGTGGAATTTGCATCTTCTTCACGAAAACAAAATGTGTGAAAAATATGAATCCACCACTTTAATCTGAATTTTAATAATAACAATGTTTCATGATGAAAGGGGTCATGTTAAACTTCAGAAAAAAATCGCCTGAATCTGTACCTCTTTGTAAAGCTGTAGCACCAGTTATAGCTCATTGTTTAGCAGATTGGCCTGTTCACTCTGACAGCTTTCAGCTTTTTCTCAGAGAAAGACTGAAGGAAAAAAAAAAAAAACGTTTACAGATACCGTTATAGGCCAGCTGGTAAACCTAGTGGAGCATAAGGCTGCAAGAGAGCCAGGTATATTCTCTATGACAGAGTTGACGAGTTGAATATGGGAACTTGATTTGCATTGTGTGAAGTTTTCATATTTTTGTTTAAGTGACTTTATTTCAAACCTGTAAGGGTAAATAACATAAAATTATGTTTTTTTATTATCAATAAAGTCATACTATTTAGTGCCATTACTTTTTTATTGTATATTCTTGAATGTAAAATAGCTCTCCACTAGACTGGTGAAGCCTTCGAATTTTTAGATTTTTATTTAGACAGAACCATTTCAAAACAATTTTCAGAGACTGCATACATGAAAATAAATATACTGCATGAAATTGTACTGCAAGTTAGTCTCCAGATTTTGAAGTCAGCTTGATATAGGACAGTCATATAAACAAATCTGTAAGTGAGAAATGTATTCAGTCTTTCAACGATAACAAATTGTATTGCCGTTACAGCTCACGCATACAATGTGACAGTGAGGACAGGTGATATGTACAGAGCAGGAACCGATGCCAATGTATTTCTCACCATTTACGGAGACCTCGGAGACACAGGAGAGCGCAAACTGGCCAAATCTGAAAACAACAAGAACAAGTTTGAGAGAGGAGAGGTAGGTGAGGAAAGGTGTGAGACTTTGTCTAATCACTGCTGGATAATCAAAGGCATCCAACTGTGTTGTTTATATATAAGTATATTGTTGTTTTTTTTGCCTCCCAGGTGGACAAATTCACTATTGAGGCTGTGGACTTGGGCCAGGTTTTTAAAATTCGTATTCGCCATGACAACTCCATGGCAGGGGCTGATTGGTACCTGGACCAGGTGGAGGTGCTGGATTTAGAAACAGAGGAGGTGTATATGTTCCTTTGTGAGCGCTGGCTGTCGACCAAGAAAGAGGACAAACGCATTGAGAGGACCTTCTTTGTCAAGGTTTGTTGTAGTAAGGAAAAGTGTAATTAAACATGTTTTTGTTTTAGCTGCTGAAGTGTAAGTTATGAGGAAAACAGATGAGTGGATTGATTGCCTGTCATGTGTCTGTTCCAGGGGTATGAAGGTGAAAGAAGTTCTGATCCATACTCCAAGAAGATCGCTCAGGCCAAACTGGGGCTGGACAGAAACGCCAACAAGAAGAAAAAGAAGAAAAAGGTGGCAGTGGTGGATGAGGGTCCAAGTAAGGCCACAAAACTGATCATAGTGATGTTTCTAAAGATGATAATTGGCTGTGATAAGAGCTCTAAGGCAGGGGTTATATCTGCTTTGACTACGTGTTTTGTTTGTTCAAATTGGGGATGCCCTGTCTGCATTCCCAGCGTCGATTTGGGGCATTGGCTGTGAATGTCCTCAAAAAGTCACTTTGCAGTCGCAAGATGCAGTATGCACATGAACGGCAGGGGTAGTGTAGAGGCAGAGATGTGACAGGGTCAACATCAGCAGACAGTTTTGAAGACAAGCTGATTAACCAAGTCCACAATTATCCATACCCGTATGATGTGTCATTGCCACTGCACAGCGACAAATGTGCCTGTCAAAGTAGCCTGCAACACATAAATTAAAACAAGTGCAGGAGCATTATGTTTGTGCATGGAGGGAAAATATTGGTGAAATGGAGTGGGAATGTTGGCACCGCTGTTGCTTTTTCTGCTCTGACCTCTGAATCAACATAAAAGTAACCTCCTTTGACTGTCGCCATGTCTGTTGTTTACATCCCAAACATCCCGTAGTTGCATACAGCCTGAGCTGTCTGGTGTGCCCTCTAGAGGTATCCTGCAGTAACACACACAGTACATAGCCAAGTATGTGAACAGCGCCGCTGGTTTTCGTACATGAATGCAAGGTTAAAGAGCAAGTGTATATCTGACCTAACGCAAACTTGAACAACAGCCTAAAGGAGCCTCTTTGAAAACAAGTCAAATTAAAAACTTTTGAAAAAATAAGACACCAGCACACAAGTTGGGAAAATATTGTATAAAATGTATAAAAACTACAACTGCATGCAAAGCTTTAAATTACCAACTTACCAAAAAGAGATATTTCAAAAAGATTGAAATTGTTTTCTTTCTGAGAGTTATATGTGAGCATCAATACAATTCTTTTGTATTTACACTGCAGAATAGATCAGTTTAGCTAAAACACTAAATGGGGATCAGCTACTGAAAGAATAACCAATCCACCTACAACATCCTAAAAGCTCCATCATTTACACGTTCTTTATAATTTGTGTAATCCAAAGAGAGAAGTGTTAAAACAACACGTGGTGAGGATGAATGAAACACATAGGATGTAATATGTTGATGAGTTGGATTTAGAGATGCTGGGTCTTTTTTTTTTTTGTTATCCCTTTAGACATGTTTGTCATTGTTTCTAATCTTTATGCTAAGCTAAAAAGTCTTGCATCAACCTTTTTAATGGAACTCCTCACTACAAACTGAATACGCTTGTTATTTCCTATTCCTTTAACTTAAAAAAAAAATCTTGTCTTCCACCCAGTCATCCCCTATCATTTCACCGTATCCACGGGGATGGACCGAGACGCCAGCACCACAGCGAGGGTCTTTGTCATCATCATCGGCCCCAGCGATGTGGAGACAGACCGGATGTGGCTGGACCTGCCGGAGGGGAAGAAAGCCTTCACAGCAGGCACCATGGAGCACTTTGTGTGCTATGGAACTGACGTAGGAGAGATCAAGAGGGTGGAAGTGAGAATCTGGGAATGTCTCTGTTTCTATATCTGTGAAACTGTCTCCTCTGTGAAACTGCCTCCTCAGATGCACTGTGGTTAAAAATTTA
Organism: Labrus bergylta; assembly: GCF_963930695.1. Taxonomy (NCBI): domain Eukaryota; kingdom Metazoa; phylum Chordata; class Actinopteri; order Labriformes; family Labridae; genus Labrus; species Labrus bergylta. The sequence continues at coordinate 24,093,975 of NC_089196.1, read as the reverse complement.
AATAAAACCATTCTAGCTCAGCAATAATTAATTCCAGCTCTGCCTTCTCGTAACTGGATCAAACAAAATCAAAGGATATATACATTTTCAGCTCTGCCTTCCTCTTCTCACTGTCTTTTCCTCTCTGCGTCTCCTCATCAGCTTGGCCATAACGGTGTCACACCAGAGAGCTGCTGGTTGGCGGATGAGCTGTCGGTTGCCGTGCCAACCAAAGGTATCAAGTACATCTTTCCATGTAAGTGCTGGCTGGCTAAAGACAGGGGAGATGGTCTGACTGCCAGGCTGTTCAATGTGCTGGACTCCAGCACCATCAACATTATCCGCAAAGTGAGTCACAGCAACTGGCAGACATTACTGTTAAATAAAAACAGAATTTGTCTCGTCCTCATGTGTGTCGTCTGCTGTGTACTGCAGGTTATTTATTCAGCAACAGTTGTCACAGGTGATACTCAGTATGCAGGCACTGATACCAACATTTTCCTCACCGTGTTCGGAGCCAACGGAAGCACAGAGGAAATGCTGCTGCCAAAAAACGAGGACAGGTCAGTCCTCCAACTACCCCTGAGCGTATAGATGGCTTTTACTTTCAATGACACTGTGGAACACTTTTTTTTTTTCAAGACGTACAGCTGCTATAATCGATGTATTAAGTATAACAATGTATCAAAAAAGGTGTAATATGTGATGATGAATATATATTACCTGAATTCCCCCATCCCTCACAGAGATATATTATAAGCTTCAGCTCATTATGTTTCTCTTTTAAGCCTTCAACTTTTCTGTTTTGTTTCATTGCCATGTCTCTCTTTGAGTCACTTTTTGGCTGCAGCAGGCATCTGTTTCTTTAGTAAAGGCGTAACAAATATAATGGTACACCATATCCTCAAAACCAGACAGCAGACAGAGACAGCAAGCCTAGAGCTGGTTAGAATAATAAAGTATTCAGCAGCTTCAAAAACAGACAAGATATTCCTTTCCAAAGCGGGTAGAGACTCCAGCGAGAGCTGAAAAAGATTCATATTGGTTGTGTGCAAAATAACTTGATTCATTGCCTTCTTGTTAACAAAAGATCTTACGTTTAATGGAGAATTGTATAGTTTAAACCAAAAAGACGTACAGTAACAGTGCTGATTAGGCAGATTTTGTTATCATGGAAAGTACGAAGCTAGTTGTTTTTTCTTTATTTGTATAAGAGCAAGTATTTGCACAAGACAATTCAGTATTTTGAATCTTGACTTAAGCACGTGAACATATTTCAACCAGTACAGTATTTATTGCTTAAAGTAGTTTGCTATGTCTGTCTCTTAAAGTGAATCAAATCAACAAATACACAAGAGATGGTACAAAAGTGATATAAACATATAGAAATGTAACAGTTAACGTGCAGACATGAGAGAGGTATTATTTAGATTGAAAGACAGACTGACTGTGTAACACCATTGATCCTAACTTAAACATAAGATGTTTTAAAAAGTGCAAAGTTTTCTATATGGTATTCTGTCTTAACGTTTCCCTGTAGGTTTGAAAGAGATCAAGAAGACACGTTCAGTCTGGAGATCGACGACATCGCTCCTCTGAAAAAGATCAGAGTCCGCATTGACGCCACTGGAAGTCGCCCGGACTGGTTTCTTGACAGGGTAACAAAAAGACTAGCTACTAGTTTCTGACAGAAGAGAGGGGGATAATATATTTTGATAATGTTTTAGAACATTTTCCAGACAAATAGCTGTGCAGCTTTAGACAGCATTACGGGTCAACTAAAGGGTCTGTGTCTGCAGAAAATGAAGGATTTCTTTGAAAGACTTTTTATTTAATTTTTCACAGCAATATGAATCTATTTGTTCAATAACTATTTACATTCTGTAAAGAGGGATGTGTGGTTACATGAGCTCATTGGCATGTTGTGAGAGAGAACGATATGGTTTCAACATTTCAAAGCAGAACATTAATGAGCAGAAATAAATAAATAAAAGGTAATTAAAGTCAAATATATGCATTATTATATAATCAATTCCATAAACAGAGAAACAAATAATGCCGGCTGGCGAATTAATTAAGTTTATAATAATGATCAGGAAAGTAAATATTTCCCTGAAATCCTTCAGCCCTCATTTATTAACTGTAACAGAAGAATACTTGTTTGGACATTTAGACATCAGCCTGAATCATTTCAATGGTGGTCTTCTTCAATGCCGTCAGATCCTGATGCGGAACCTGACCACAGAGGAGGTGTATCTGTTTACATACGAGAACTGGCTGTCAAAAACGAAAGGACCGAAAAGAACTAAAGTGTGCGAGCTGGCTGCTGTGGTGGATGAGGAGGAGATGGTGGAGAAAACAACCTACATCATCCAGGTCCAGACCAGTGATGTCGGAGGTGGGTCGTGTGACTACTTTCCATAATACACACTATCTACCGTATGTCATAGTAGCATCTATGTGACCATTATAAGGCAAATCAAATGCTCTGTATTCATCAGTAAATGCCTCTGGTGGGTTTTTTATTTAGGTGCTGGCACTGATGCCAATGTGTCCGTGATAGTGTTTGGGGAGTTCGGCGACACGGGGATGCTGCCTTTGAAGGAGAGCTCCAACAGGAACAAGTTTGAGCGTAAAATGAAAGACGTGTTCAGATTCCCTGACATACTCAGTCTGGGTGAGCTGTCCAAGGTCCGAGTGTGGCATGACAACAAAGGTGAGTATACATAACAGACAGCGACTAACAGAGGGACCCTTATTCTCACAAACAGCAGAATCTTAGTTTATGCTAAGCTACAGCAAATGGATAAGTAGCAGGATTTCCTCAGCCAATTTGAAAAATAAATGTTGTGCCATTGTAGCGCCTTCTTAAGATTAGATTGTAAAAAGAAAAGGAAAATACACCTTCCTGCTGTTTAGAATTTGCTTTTTTTGTTTTTTATAATAATGTGGACTTTATTGCTCCTGCTGTGAAAAGGCCTGGCTCCTGGTTGGCACCTGGAGTACATTGACGTGAAAGATGAGACCATGGACCAGACCTTCAGGTTCCCCTGCGACCGCTGGTTAGCTAAAAGTGAAGACGACGGGCAGATCATGAGGGAGCTGGCCTGTGCCAACAACGACTCTTTAGACCTCAGTGAAAAAACCAGTGAGTACAACTGGAAGTCTGCGTGCATAATTACATGTCATTAACTGTCCGAGATGGAGGACTTGAAGCTAATTACAACCATTTGAGAGGTGTGAAATGATAATAGTGTCACGCCTATCTCCCTGCATTGACACAGAATATGAAATTGCCACAATAACCGCGAACACGGACGATGCCTCCACCACGGAAAATGCCTGGATTGTTCTGGAAGGAAGGAAAGCTCGCTCCAAAGAGTTTGTCCTGGAGAATAAGAAAAAGAAGTTCTTAAAGTAAGAGAGTCCAGGTGTTCATATTATGTGGCCTTACATAATCTTCCGTCTTTCACATGCTTTGCTTCTCTTCTTTACTCTCATCGTTCCACTCTCTGTTCACTGAGTCTCTTCTCCCAGGAGAGCGAATCCCACGAGACGCACAAAAGAAAAACTCTGGCAGACCAGTCAGTTTAAATCTTCAGTGTTCAGAATCACAAATTCTGCCGGTGGTTGCACCTTATTTTTTTATTTTTTTATTATTATTCTTTCGCAGTGGTGCCACTGACACGTTTGAGTTCTCATCAAAGCACGTGGGAGAGATTGCCGGCATCTGCCTTGGCCACGTGACAAAAGACGGAAAGAAGGTGAAGAAGGAAGCGCTCTGGCACGTCATGGAGGTGGTGGTGACAGAAATGGAGCTGGGAAACAAGTGAGCGGAACCTCATACATCCTACATTATGTTATGTAAAAATGTCACGTTGATGGAGTTGATGTGAATCCAAACCGTCCTTCACGTTTAGGTATTTCTTCCACTGTGACGCACAAATCCCCCTGGCTGCCAAGAAAGACCACTTCCTGACATTTGAGTGCTACAAGTCCGTCGAGAGCTTCGCGAGCAAAGTGCGCAACCTCGTCCCCGTCAAGTATGAAATCATCGTCATCACCGGGGATGTGAAAAAGGGCGGCACAGACGCCAACGTTTTCATCACCATTTACGGCGTCAACGGTGACTCGGGCAAGCGTCATCTGCGTCAGAAGTTCCGTAACCTTTTCGAACGAGGCCAAACGGACCGCTTCGTCCTGGACATGCTGGACCTCGGGGAGCTGCTGAGGGTCAAAGTGGAGCACGACAACGAAGGCTCAAACGGTGGGTGGTATTTAGAGTGTGTGGAGGTGACCAACACCGCCAACTCAGTGACAACCATCTTCCAGTGTGGAAAGTGGCTGGACCCTTATAAGGCCGACGGGCAGATTCAGCGAGTGCTCTACCCAAGATATTAGGAGGAGGACATGAGACACGGAGAGTGGGTGAGCATTCACTTGAAGACATTTGGTAACTTGTGGACTTTTTTTTTAATGCATTTGAAAGGAGTCACTTTAAGTCTTATTGTACCACATGTTTTTTCACCAGTTTTCATTTGTAAGTTTGTGCCAACTGTTTAGGTTGCCCTTCTTCTAACAAAACAAAAAGCCATTTTATACCATCTTAAAATAAACTCAAAAGCAGAACCCAAAGCAAAGAATCCAACAAAAAAAAATGAATCCAGTCTTTCTTTATTCATTCTTCGTTCTGTGTTTAGTTTTTGATTGTCCAGGTTTAGCATTTTCATCATTAAACTCTGCTCAGTCCTAAACACGTCTCCTCTGCAGGAGGAAGAAAAAGACCATCCTATTTAAAATGTAGTGATACGCATGAAAAGTATGACATTGTTCTCATGGGAAATATGACTGAATAAACAGAACAGCCGGTATATAAACTGAAAAAGATGTTTGTCACTGTGGTCTTGATAGACACTTTTCTCCCACAATGCAATGCATATGGGAAATGTAAAAGTCACGCAGAGCTGCAAAGGATTCAAACTAATTGTCCCAGAGAGGGAAAAAAAACAGCAACAGCATCACAGTTTGGGAAGCACATTTTCTGTCTCTTTGTGAGGTTGAATTGACAGTGACATTTCAGTGCTGCAGTTTGATTGACATCTGACAAGGCGAGTTTAATATCCTGGCCTGCTAATGAAAGTCACTGTTGATTTTTATAAGAATAAATTGGCTCATCAAAAATGTTTGGCAAGAAAACTAGCATATAGGAAATACTCGACTCAGTGTTAAGTAGAATGGAGTTAGGACAGCTTGCAGTATCATAATGTGTTTTTACAGGGAACAATTTAGTGTACTGTGTGCTATTAACGTTAAGCCACAGTGAACTGTTGATTTTTAACTGATGAAAAAAAAACAGGAATATACAAGCGGTAAAAAAAGATTGAATTAGCTTTTAAGGAGACTAGTTTTGTCACTGAACACTCACTGGTACACAAACCACAATTCACACAGCTCAACACTGAACTATAATACAGAAAAGCCTTATTATTTGTAGTTGTCAAAGGCAGGAAGCCTATGTAGGAGTTATTTAGAAAATTAAAATGTAGATGTTTTCTTCCAGTAAGGCTTTGCCTGGGAACATGGTGGCAAAAGAAACACAGCAGTTTAATAATGTTAAAAATAGTGCTCAAGATTTGTTCTTAGAGCCATAATGTGTTTCTATGTCTGCTTTTCCTAAGGATGACTTGGGGGGGGGGGGGGGCTTTTTTGGATAGGAAGACTTTTAGGGGACAGGAAACATGGGGATTAACCAGTGCAATGAGGACTGTTGCCTCTGTGTATGGGGCGCCCGCTCTACCAACTGAGTTTAAACAGTGCTCCAAATTTCTATTTCTCTCTCTGGCTTTTTATTCGTTTATATCAGCTTTGCAGGTTATTGTGAATTGCCCACCAACGCTAAAACATATATCTACTTCTAAGCTTATATTAGACTTGAGATGTTCTTCAAGCTTTGACAGATCTACCAAAATAATTTCCGTAGTGATGGCGAGAACAGAACGCAGGAAAACACTGAAAATTAGTTGTCAGCATTTTAGGCAGTTTATTTGAAAAACACATACAAAAAGATCATATACAAGACAATAAATAAAAAAGAGACAGAACAGTTTGGGTTAAGCTATGCAACTTTTTGCATCATCATTAGTAATAAATACAGTACAAAATCCACCCAGAGTGAATCTAAAGATTTCCACAATATTCACTGATCATGTTATTCTTCATTATGATTTAGCTATTGCTTTCATATTATTGATACATACTTCTACTTTTCTATAAAATACTCAAGATCATAAAACATTGCGCGGTTACAGCAAAACAGCAGTGTGTTGTACAAAGATGGCCACATCCCTTTTTCACTGGCAGGTTAATAATCAACATTTTTTCAGCAGCAAAGAAACATCTGAAATATTCAAGAAGGTACAGCATCATATTAAACACGTCTACAGAGCTACTCCCACATACACATAGGAAAACCTGAGAAGGACATGCATTAAAAAGCTTGTGCTTTAAGTTCTACTGTTCATTCCGGTTCATCAGCTTGAGTTAATACTATGGCTACTGTCCAGTTCGCTCTGGAGTAAATGGGGTACACTGTGGAGGATGTGGGGTAAGGCCAGTGAGAGCACGAAATGAAATTAGAATAATAGTAAGACCAGCCAGCGTCATTCCAATCCGATACATGTTATATTCATTTGCAGGATTAGTAGAGTATTAATAAGAAATGCACACCGAAAACATAGTTAGCTTATTATACCCAGGTGTAAAACACGCTATCTATATTGTTTAACCACAGTACACCAGAAATTTGCTCAATAAGACCAATGGCTCAAGTTAGCATGTTTAGATACTTCCCAAAATCCCACACCAAGCTATTGCAAGCATTACAAAAGATCAAATGATACCGCTCATTATGTGGGTCCTAAATTATAGTAAGAAGCACTGAATTGAGATCCAGATATAATGGAATATGAAGAAATGTTGGTAATAACACAATAAACAACTCAAATATGACGGGTTATGATAAACAAAGCAGTATTTCAAAACAAAAGCAAGCTAATTATGGAGCCATACTAAGACAACACGGGGTTTTACTCCCCTAAATCTGCTTTCAATCAAAAGCAGGGGTGTTATGAGAAACACAAAACTCAAATAAAGAGGTGACATGAATGGAATGTAATCCAGATCAACAGCACCATGCTGGCTAGAAAGTGTGTCGGGAAACACCCCGCCCCCCCCCCCCCCCCCCCCCTCCCCCCAAAAAGTCAAACTTTCGACAAGTTTCTTTTTTTTCTCCTTTGAAAAGAAAACACAGACGGCATGCAAAAGCATCCCCACCGACCAATGCATAATGAGGTATTCTTTTTTTAATATTTTGTGTTATTTTAAATAAATATATTGATTAAATTGCAAAGTTATGAGATAGAGACATTAAATATTCCACCACGATAGCTAGCTAGCTACAGTTAGTAATAAATAATGATTGTTAAATACTTAAGGCATCTTTAATCACAGCATTCTATGTGAACTAGCAAACCTCCTTTTTTCATCCAGCTTTCGTTTTTTGGATGGAGGTTTCACACACAAAAAAGAAAAGGAAAAAAAAACGCAACACAAACAGTCAAGTTACCCTCCGATAATACACAAGGAAGCATGAAAATACTCTGAACTGAATAGAAACACAAAATCTAGGACAAGAAGAACCCACACCACCAAACCAAAAACCAGGCAACTCCATATTATAGTGCATTTACAAAACACAAGCTACATTAGAACAACAATAAATATGTTTTTGCAGCATTGCAGCTTTTTCTTCACGATGGTTAAAATGGACAGGGACTTGGCATATTAGTACCATGTCCAAATTGGCATGTGAGCAAAACAAAAAAGACAGACAAGTAATAAGGAAAAGAAAACAATGGAAGAAAAGAAAAAGACAATTGAAATAAAATTACTGTAAAGAACAATTGTTTGGTATTTTTCAAATGGATGGCTTTTTCTCCCTTTCACCCTCCTTCAAGTGAACTACGCCGACATGGTTCATGCATGATAAAGAGAAAACGGCTTCTATCACTGAACGTATCACAGTTGTTCTAGCAATACCATACACTACTACCATGGGGGAAGGGGGGTGGGGGACAATCATACACATTCTAGCAAATATCACAGGCAAACTAGTTTGTATTTTCCCTGTAACACCAGACACAGTTTTTTTTGTTTTTATCAAACAGCAGGAGCAACAACCTAGATTGAAATGAAAAGGAGCCGATACACAACAGAGGCGACTCACTGTGTATAGAAATCACATGTGCTTGTTCGATAGGCAATAAGGTTCTGGTAAAAGGTCATACAAATGTCAGATTTTAGTCACTCTGGTGGCAAGACTCAGGCACTGCATCCTCAAGCCCATGCCGGCCTCTCATGTCATGTTCTCGCCATGACATGAGCGAGGCAACACAAAGGAGTTGCAGTTAGACACGGATCTGCTAGCAGCTCTTTGAATCCTTGACACCTCAAGTATCAGGAGATAAATGCTACAACGATGTGAGATCGGTGTCTAAGGGCAACTTTGGTCTACTCTGGATGAGTAGGGAAGGGGTGTGGGAAGGTGAGGGGTGGGGGGGGACGGGAGGGGGGGTGTTAGGTGCATTCTTGTCCTCCTCTATGAATGAGTGGGATCATCAGTCATAGTATACGGTTCACATGCACAGACACAGTTCCTGTTTTCTACTGCTCCACAATATTAACGACACAGCCCAAGCCTGCCATACAGCATGCACATCTGAGGCCTCTGCTCTAGATTATAGAGGCCCGACTACGACACTACACAGATCACTGGAAGCCATGCCTGCAGTTAGCGGGTTTAGCATCAACTCTGATGGCATCTACTAACTGTTAATCCAAAAACCATGTGAGACAAGAAAGAGGGATTTTTGGCCTTTTTTAACACAACAAGCTGTTTCCTCATTGATTGAACACACTGAATATTCTCGCTGTTAGAGCCGTGGTCGCCCTCTCTGTAGGATTATTTTTCACAAACATATTTCTCAAAAGGCTTTTGCTTGCTACACAACACTGTTACTCTGTAAATACTTTGTCTGTACTATACTCCATGACACAACAAGCGTTCAGCTACAAGAGTTCACACCAAACAACCTCATGCTAATCATTTTAAATTGTTCTGTACAGATGTGCTGAGGGCTTGGGCAGAGTGCAGCTTAAAGGATTTTTCACAGGCCTGCGGGGGAGAGGGTTTAGATATAGTGGCAGAGAAATGGCCTTAATTCAGCACACACAGGTTGGTAGTCAGTCAGAGTGTCCTCTCTCAGTGGCTGTATGGAGAAATGTACACAGGAAACACAGTCTGACAGAATCGTGTGAAGCCTCGGCACATCTGTCCATACATGTCTGCTCCTCCTACATTTTACATCCATTCGACCATTCAACCAACCTTCAGTCCAGCCCACCTTTCAATGCATCAACCCCCCCCATCCCTCGTTGTGTTGCGGGTGAGTGTGCTTTGTTGATCCCTCCGTCACAGCTGTCTCAGAAGGCAGGCTTGCAGAGTGATGCAGAGAGGAGAAGAGGGGCGGTTTGGCAGAGCTTCCCCCCTCCCAGAGGGAGGCGACGGAAAATGAACAAGATCCAGATCCAAAGCTGCAGGAGTGGACAGGAGCTATCAACTGTCCGGGGTCAGCTGGGTCTCAATGTCCACTCTACAGATGGGGCATTTCCTGCTGGTGGCCAGCCACTGGTCCACGCACGCCTGGTGGAAGAGGTGCATGCAGGGTAATCTCCTGCAGATGCAGAAGAGGCGAGGTTAGGATTTTAAATGAATTAAGCACAAAGCTTCAAGATAATTTCAAAGGTTTCAAACAGTTTAAGGATAGTTAGTTTAAACTTCAAGAGCATTTCTAATGCCTCCACAAATCACATTAAATAACAGCTTTACACCTAAAAATCATAATCAAATACTTAAGACTATGGGAAAAAAAACACGTACCATAAAACTTGCATTTAATGTTCTTTTCCTTTAATGAACTGTCCCAGAACTGTTCCCTTTAAATGTAACAAGCTTGCAAAAAACCACAGAATTCTTTTTGCAATGTTCAGCCGTACCAAACTCTTGTGTTGAAACTAACTTTTTCTTTCGTTATTTATTTAGTTCTCAGTTATTAGACGCTCGTTTTTTCTTGATAGGTTTGATGACTGTGTAAACACCATAGACTTTAAATAATAGTTCAAGATATTGGAGATGCTAACTCATATTTTTGGTCAGCCTAACAACAGGCAAAGAGCTGGAGCTGAGGCGGGTCTTAAACCTCCTGACAAACCAGACGGTCAGATCTGTCTCGCCCCTAATTATGAATAACTTGTATCTTTCATAAAAACAAAGCGACGAGTTATAAAAAAACATGAACCCCCTGTACAGTGTGTGCCAAAAAATATATTTACTAACAGGACAAGAATCATTTTTGTAACAGGCTTTTACAACGTTAACTTCTGCTGTCCAATCTGACATTTTAATATGGGGCACGTGTGCATGGGACTTTGGAGCCAGCCTGAGGAGGACACTCCAAGTCCTGCAGTTTTTTTGCACTTCCACATTGGTTTCATTTTTTAACACCAGAGGTTGCCAATTGGTAAACACCAGAAACAAAAACAGAAACAACACCAGAGGCTTATTTCTTTTTGAATTATTGCGATGTGTGAGCTGATCCAGTTTTATGAATTTTAATTATTGTAGATCTGGAGGCATGTTCAGGGGCCTCGCTTTGACTCCCACAGTACAGTACAAATGTACCGGTAAGTACGACTGTTTTTAAAGATTGGTTGCATGCTGCTACACGTGCCAGCTCTAATTCTAGTTAAGCCTTTCAGTGAGAAGAGTCGCAAAGAGGACGTGCAGTTTGGCAGATTGCGTCACATCAACAAGGTTCTGAAACGGCACCAGACCAGCAGTCGTTACACAAGGCTAAGGCTATTTATAGCACGCATACCAATAATTCATCCCCCTGTACCTTTAAACCGTTAAAGCAGCGATCTCCTGGTTCTCATTATTTAACATCAGAAGGATGATAAATGATTTATTTGTACATCTCTCTTATTTAAACAGCCCTCACAAAGTTATTCACAATTAGGGATCAAACGAAAAACATCATTAAATCATTAACTGGCTCATATGCAAGATGAAACTAAAAACATTGCTGTTCAATAATTAACATGTAAGCCGCGCAGCACAGAGTGGTGGCTGTGTGTTTTAAACGGAACAATCCAAACCCCAAATATTATCAAAACCTTTTACGGTTTACTGAGACGTTCATTCTACATCAGAGAATCTTGAACTCTAAACTTTGGCCCCTCCCCCCCTCCCCCGCTGCAGGTGATGATCATGTCGAGCTTCATGGTAACAAGAAAGGTGAAATTCAAATGTAGCTTCATCATAAGCGATGTGATAACGTGTAAATGCATTGAAAGGCTGATTTTCTTCTCATGCATAATATTAAGTCAAGACTGAAATCTAAGAATGTGTGAACCCCATTTCTAAAAGTTGGACATGTCTATTTATGAAGCTTGAAATGATCGCTCCATTAGTGACAACAAGACGGCAGTTTAATTGCCTGGACAGAGTAAAGAATCTATTTGAAATTACTGACAAAATAAAATTCATATTGCATTTGAAAACTCCGCGGAAAAGTCTGTCTTTTTATGATGAGAACCTGAGATGTCCTTAGTGTGGTGTTTAAAATGTCTGCATGCAATTTACTTTTGAAGGCTTTTATGTACTGTAGGCTCAATTTTTGACAAACTAATTATCTGACATCTGTAAAGGACAGTGTGACACGCAGTTAATCGACTTCTGTTCCCACTGAACAGAATATCTGGGAGCAGAAAGGTTATACAGTGTTTTTACAGTGTTTATGAAAAACAGAGAGAATTCCTTATGAATTGTTGACGTTTTAAAGGACCTATGGCAAAGGACTGGCCCTTCACATACAGCTGTTGTATTTTTATGCATGGGAAGACTGTTTGCCAATAATAACAACAGCTGGCCTGATCCTAATTTAGTTTATGGAAACCAGTATGAAGGGGGAAATGTGTGGTTTTCATTCATGAACAGCCCTTTCCCATCTGAACCCTGGGCCTGATTGTTTTATCCTTAAGACAAAGTCTTGCATTTGTATTTTAGAAAATGAAGTACAGTGTCTTTGAAGCCCTGAAAAAGTGTTCAAACAGCTGGTGAAACAGCTCAGTTACACTTTGTTAAAGTTGTTAACGTGCATGTGATTTATGAGTCCTGTCATGTCCTGAATCCAGATTGTGTTTAGAATAGATCCAAATGTCTTGACGGTGAGCCACGTTGGACATCGGAATGTGTCTCAAGTTACTTGTTGTCATTAAAGTTCTCTTCAAAACTCACATTGTGATTTTCTCTTAGGGGGGAAACTGAGATTTCTGCTAAGACTCTGTATGAGAACGTTACAGAAACCTGCAGTGTGTTAAAGAGGATCATGTGTGTTTAGAGACCCCGAAACAAAGACTTATGTTTATCTCATCGTTCTCTTATTGAGCTTTAATCTTGTGACTTTTAACCAAACCGGACACATCAAGAATGAGTAATTCCCGAACAAAATCATTGAATCTCCTCTGTAAAAGGTTTCTTTTTTCTCTCCCTCTCTCTCTCTTTCCTATTTCCACAGAGTATAATAACTTGCTCTGTCACTTTGCCAGTTCAACAGATCACAACACTGGACACACATCATGAAGTTTTGTGGAATGCTAATGTTGCCTTAAGGCAATATCATCAAGACGACATGGTAGAAGAAATCCTGCAGGATTCTTTTTTTTTTAAAACCTGTAGTTTGAATAAACAGGGCAGCAACAATTCATGGTTAAAACCAGCTGATACTCTGACTGTGTATGGACCCAGTACAAAAGTAAAGGGAATAAATACATTTAAATTAGGACGTAAAGATATTTCTTATCAGCATGTGAAGTGTTGTCTGGGCATACCAAAGACTTCAACTGGCTCTCAACAAACAACCTCAAGACGACATAATGGTCACAACACTGTGTCTTCAGTCCACTGGATTGTAGAGGTCAGATGTAATAAACAAACAAACAAATAAAGCATTCCCTGTTTACTGAATAGTGTATATTCAATGAACTCTTAACCTCAATGTGGGTTTAATAATACTGCACAGCAGTGTTGGTGCAGATTTAATGCTATGCTAAACAATATGTTATTTGTTTAAAGGAACTTTAAACAACTTTAATTACCTGCCAAATTGGATATAGGAGCTCTAAGTAGAAATCATGATACATCAGTTGTAGAACAATTGGATCTTTTATGATAACTCCTATACGACTTTAGTGCCAGAAACTATGAGTGCTTTGTGCACCTCTGTGCCTGATAAGTTTCTAAATGCAGCATGCTCATGTGCTTAAACTGACCATGCTAACATGCTAACATGCTAACGTTACACAGCCATAATGTTTGCCATGTTTACCATTTAAGATAATGATAACTGGCTCTGAGCATAAAGTGCAGATGAGGTTTTAGGTTTGGTTTTACATTTATTTCCTTCAAATATCCAATGAAGGGGCTAAGTTTAAGTCAAGAGACGAGCAAGGTTATCTAATGTGTCTGAAGAGTCTTAAATATATCTAATATCTAAATATTCAAAGGAAGTCCATCAGACAGTCACTCAAAACTACAAATGTCAAACTTCTAACAGTACTCGAGGAAATTAGATTTGACTCCTCCTGTTTGGAACCATGAAATTCTAGTCTCTATTTCAAAGCAGTCAATATCAAAAGTGTCATATAATTCAGTCTGGAGTAAAGGTTACACTGATCCAACAACAAACTACCCAACAACCTGCATAAACAGCATTTTCCCTTTTGAAAATAAACGCGAAATAAGAGCGTATTGTTGTACCTGACGTCCTCTCCATCCTCCAGCATTGACAGACAAATGGTGCACTTCTCATCTGTGTCCAGTTCCTCATCATCCAGACACATCTTTAGGTCCTGGGGTATTCTCTGCACAGAGAAAAAGGCAAACAGGCATTAATTATTGAAGCTGCTGGTGCAGCTGCATGTTGGGAGCTGTTATGTTTATGCCACTGGTGTCTCTGAGCCAGCCAAGACTAGAAGGAAAGAGTCACCTCCACATGCTTCCCAGAAGAAGGAAAAAAAAAAAACAGACGTCAAATGGAAAAGACTCAATTACTTCTTCTCACTCAGAACGTAGAAAATGATCCGACTCTGTTTGCAGAGTATTTGGGTCACATTCAGCGTAGACAGATTTTTAAAATTCATTCCTCGTACATATCTGCAGACAGCTGGATGAGTCATCCGCAGCCTTGATTTGTGCACACTGCAGACCTGTCTCACTAATCTGCAAGCGGAAATGAGTTTGACCTTTGAACTTCTGCAAGAGTCTTGACCATCTTCCACTTTCGACTTCACTCTATGATCCTTTCAACCTGCCGTTCCCCCTCTTCCAATCCCGTCTCTCACAGCTTATTTCTTGCCAATGCTTAGTCTGCACCATAACCCCACATAAAAATAAATCAGCTCGCAGGAAGAGTTATGCAATTAAAGGCAACTTCATCATTATCGCATTATGAGCATTCAATTAAAATGCCTAAAAAAGAAATCTGACTTTATCGCAATAATGAGGGAAATCATTTTATGGAAACAATCAGTGCCTTTTCAAACCGGCATATGTACATTCTACCTCTTGATTGAGTTTTTTTTTGGTATGAGAGAGAGAGAGAGAGAGAGAGAGAGAGAGACAGTGAGAAAGGGAGAAAAACTGAGTTATAGCTAATGTAGTTTAAAGAAAAGGGGAATGTTACCTTTTTGTACTTGTGGGGGAAAGTGAATCTCTCTATGGTCGTTTGAACAGCTCCACGGTTTACACTGCCGAGTCTGTCCTCCAGCTGCAGAAGCTCCTAGCACGTAAACAACATACATGTAAGCCTTACTTCTATCAGGTTGAAGTCTCTCTAATTCTGTTTTTTCCTGCTGAAAAAAACACAACATTCAAAATCTTCAAAATCTATATTCAAGATGACATTTAAGTGTGGAGGTCTTTGATCAAATAAAATAATTGGTGCTTCAAAGAACAGGAAAGAGCCTCTCAAAAATCAATTGCATCTTGTCCAGATGAAAACAAATGAGATTAAAGGCAGACCGACCATTTGAGGCATCTGGAACCCACAGTAATTGGAAATAAGAAAATCAGTTACACACTCAAGCTTGTCCAGAGCATTGGTTACACAGACAACAAAGATAAATTCGTTTAGACTGTTGTGTGTGTGTGCTGAGGAGAGTGAGAGGGAGAGAGGAGAAGAAGCAGCACGAACCTCGTAGCTCTCTCTAACAGCAGACGCGTGGCGCGATGGGTTGAGACTCTGCAGAGCCAGCAAGTGCAGCTGGGGATATGGGTAGTTTCTGATCTCATGGACAACCTGGGAGATGAGAGATAAAAAAAAGAAGCTAGAGTCAGCTCTGCAGCGGTAATCAGAAGAAGAAAAAAAAAGTTACTGGTCATCCAACGGTTGCTGGGGATCGTCTTTGATCCCAGAAAGCCAGAGGAGAACTGCTGAGAGTTCATGGAGACGAGCGTGATTGATTGTACAGAGGCAAGAGGGCGCTCACCACTTGTGTTGAGGCATTGTTTCTAGGGAAGTGATGCATCCTAGGAGAGGTCAAGTAGTGCTGATAGTGCTGCGGCAGCGGATGGATGTGATACTGGTGGGGAGGCAGCCCAGCATCTACACTCAGATCCCTGAGCAGAAACAAAAAAAAACATCAATTCCCATCTGAAACTGTGAAGGCGTTTCTGTAACATTCGCGAGACAGTTACAACGCTCACTGTCAACAAAGGGGTTTTGTTGTGCCTTGGGCTGTGTTTAAACCTGTCTTTAACCCCCTTTTATCTTTTCTCTACTTAGATTTTGATTCAGTCACACTGAGAAAAAAAGGTATACAAGAAACGAAGCATTATCGAGGTTCTGGTTGGACTTGCATACTAATCAAAACAAACTCCTTGTGAAATCATTTGAAATCCTGAGGGATGCATGCAGGGATTTAGGCAATGTACAGCTTGTATCTACTTAGAGATGATTTGCTTTGGGTGTTTCTTCAACTCGGTCATAAACCGATTTAATCCAGTCTCAAAGAAACCATCTCTATTCTAAATTCAATAATCATTTGAATTGAGTATTTCATTATTTCTCATCATTTAAGATGACCTGTTGGTATGAACTCTAAACCTACACCACCCTGAAAACACAATTTTAAAGGAAAGTATTGAGACTATTGGTCGTGAGTGGCACTGGCCCCTGGATTTTTTTTTTTATATAAATTGCTCACCAGTCTGTACCCTCAGCCAGGTATCGGGGCTGCTGCACCACAGGCTGAGGAGGGACATGAAGAGGGGGGGCAAACTCGTACCCGGGCCGCAGTCTGTGGGGCTGGTGAGGAACTCTCTCTGGGGTGCGTCTGCTAAAGAAAACCCCCAAAAAAAACACGCATTTGAAAACTTCATTGAGAAAAATACTAATTTGTATCAACAAAAAAAAAAGTGCCAACACAAAGAAACGCCCAACAGGCTACAAAGGTCTACTTCTAAGTTGAGGTCAACAGGGTATCTTAGTGGATACCTGGAGGGTGGCAGGATGTGTCGGTGCTGGGCCTCGAGGATCTGCTGCTGGAGGAGGTATTGCTGGTGTAATGCCTGAGGTAGGAAAGGGGGGGCAGGGATGTCCTGGAACTGGGGGGCGGGCAGAGTGTTGAGGGGAGGATGTAGTGGAGGGCCATGCTGGTGGCCTGGAGGGGCAAGGTGGGGGTTAATGCCTGACTGTGGCTGCCCTGGGTGGGGCATGGGGAAGTCCATGGGCAGCGGAGCCTGAGGACCTAACTGGAAGTGCCGGCAAGAGGTAGCATGGCTGTGCTGCTGCTGCTGCTGCTGTTGCCGGTTGAAATGGGATCCTGTGGAGGATAAGGAGGAGAAGTCAGGCCCCTGAAGAGAGACATTAGCTGGAATTAATTGTGGGTGAAATGTGGTGTCACTGTGTGTTTGATAAAGCATGTTAATGAAGCCCTACCTCTTACCTAGGGTGAAAAAAACTTCTGTGGGGGGGGTGGGACAATGATGGTTACCACAAGTACCATGAACATGGCGACCATTTTTTGGTCCCGCGCACAGAGCGAGAGCTTTAAATTCTGTAACTGTGTTTCCGACCTCTGGAATCGACTCCTGGTCTTCGGATTCACAAGCGAACTGGATCAGAACCGATGAAATCTACCAGTACATGGTCTTCGAGGCTGCTCAGTTACTGTAAATTCTGCAGCTGACAGAGGGTCAGAGCACTCGCAGTAAAACCTTTAGTACTGTCTGGTGGATACAAATAAATCGGTTTAGGTGCCAAGTCTCTATCTATGTTACTGCTATAAGAACAATTCTTTCTGACTTTAAAATTAAACCAGGCAATAAATTCAGACTACTACACTTTAGTACTTTACTGTCTGATACTTACTTTATCTTTGTGTCTTGCACATACTGTGTAGCTCTACTTGTTTTCTTCCCGTTAACATTCAGGAGTTAAGAGGAAATAGCTCAAATGTTTTTTTCTCTCTCTCCAACCACAGCTATTTGGCGACTGCAGCGAACAGACTGCTGTGAAGACTCAATGGGGAGAAAAAGACAGGCAAACTTGTGCTGTGGCACAATATGGTTTTAATGTCGTGCTTTTAGCTTAAAAAGACTCTTCTGTTTAGCATTAGGCTGGAAAATTCCAGTTAAAATTTTACTTTGCGTAGAAACTGTAGAAGAAAACTTTGCAGGATGAAACCACAGCAGGCCTGCAGTGGAGCAGGATTCATTGTACTGTAACCAAAGAGGTGAATATTACAGAAACCTACCAGTTTACAGGTTAAAATTGTGCATGTCTTAAAGATGAAAAACTCCAGTATGAGGTTCAAGTTTAACTTGCTTATATAGTTTAAAACACAAGGATTTTTTTTAAACAGTCAATTTTTTTTTTTGATTATGAGGAAATAGGCAAAGTCTACATTGCATTTACTAGGAGTACGCTTGCAAAACGCAGTATGGTATTAAAACAAACCCAGGCAAGGTAAAATGTATGACTCTCAGGCAATATTTTCAGCTTGACAAGTCATAGGTGAAGCTGGGCAGACATGAGATGACCCTGTTGTCGCTGGTCTCAAGTCTAGACTATAGTAAGGAGCACACTGCGTTTGCAAGCATCTCAGTGAAAAACGATCACCATGAATGACAGCAGATAGACTCATTCAGACCCTGTGATGGAGGAAGCGTGGAAACTGTCTATCTTTGTCATAGCGGGAGAGGAGGTGGGTGAGGGGGTGGAGGGAGGGGAGGGGGAGGGGGCAGATAGGGACAAGGGAGAGGGAGGACAATAAATGGAAATCAGCAAGAAGCACACTGAAGGTTAGGAAAAACACTATATTCTTTATTGAAAAATATTAGTAAATGTGGAATTTGTGGTATTTTTTTTTCTTTCTTGTTTGTTTGTAATAATAGTATAAATCCATGCAACAAAAATAAACAACATAGACTGAAGGCAAGGCCCACCATGCTCCATATAGGGTTAAAAAGAACAAAAGCGGCATCCAATGAGCAGACGTGTTTGCTACAGCACATGATTCAAGTACAGCAGGGTACATCTTTACTACAGAAAGATTACATTGGATTTTCACTAGTCAATGTAGAAAAACAAAAACCAAAAATTATGAATCATAAATGTGATCATGCATTGAAAGTACTATTACCAGAACAAAAGGTAAAGAGAGACCACAACCAAACATAAAGACGTTATTACTAATAGAGGATATCTTTAGCAGTGCAGGAAAATAGGCATCCCTGTGAAATGGATAGCATTTTGGCCTCATGTTAGTGGGGAAATTGGGAAGTGATGAACCACCAGTGAGCATGTTTTGCTTGATTAAAAATATTTAGAGGTTCATTTGCCCCGTAAGGGTCAAACAGCCCTGACAATTCAGTGTGATTCAAAGCTTGAAATTTGCAAAGGGGAACAAAAGGATTACACAAAAAATGGAGACAGTTATGGCAGGTTGTTGTGTACAGGTGCAGTGTACCTTAAGTCATTTCAAGTGATCACATGACATTATTTGCCAGAAAGGATGAGTTTAACTATAATTTTAAAAAATGGCATGCGCACAATCCCAATTTGCATGCTTTTATCACTTTTTCCAATAGGTCACTTTAATTATGTACATTGCACCTTGTGTGAAGAGAAGGAAGATGAGCCGAATTCTGGTGTTCAACAATGCAGTGCAGTATTTAAGATCATGCAAAATGTATCCACTTTACAGGAATTTACAGCATGTTGTCTATCAAGACTGGATGGGAGGTACACAATGACATTCAACTGATAATCTAAAAAAAAAAGAAAAAAAAAAAGAGCTAAAATGTTTACTCAGTGCTACAGCAATTTGACAGAAAAAAAGACAAAAAAAAAAGTGCTCTGTTCTAGGTGTTAGCTATTGTTTTAGTCTGCTTAACATAGAAAGTCTACGGCTGAAAACATCTTAGGAGAGAGAGAGAGAGAGAGGGCGGGGGGGTTGCTTTTTTTTTTAATACCAATGTCGTCTTCTGATGGAAAGAGGAAATGAAGAAGGGAT
Source organism: Labrus bergylta (assembly GCF_963930695.1). Taxonomy (NCBI): domain Eukaryota; kingdom Metazoa; phylum Chordata; class Actinopteri; order Labriformes; family Labridae; genus Labrus; species Labrus bergylta. The sequence continues at coordinate 24,074,301 of NC_089196.1, read as the reverse complement.
TCACAATACAGCTAAATGCAGAGAACAGGCAGAGGCCACGCCACACCACACAGCAGCAGATGATCATTAGCTACACAATGGGGGGGGGGGACGACAAAGATCTGATAAATGCAGAATGTAGAGCCAGCCTCCATACTATGAAACAGGGAAATAAGAACAGAAATAAAAGCACAATGAAATCACTGACGCCACTGTTATGAAGATAAATTCTTTTACACTGTAGCTTTATTATTATTATTATTATTATTATTATTATTATTGTTAAACTGTGACCAGCATACTCCGGTCTTCTTTTTTTTAGTGTTGCAATTCGGCAGCTTCAAACAAACAGCTGCTGAATTGCCTATCAGCAAATAATAGAAAAGGCGAGTGATACATTGATGGCTCTCCGGTCAAATTGCCTTTGCATCGATTAGTACATCGGCCAATTTTACACGGATAATGATTACTGAAATCGCGATGGGGGGGAAAAAAAGCAGCGAGAGCGAGCAGAAGGTGATCTTCAAATGACATCATCCAGGCACAGATAAGCTGACTGGCTGGAAAGGCTACGTCTATTTTGCGGTATTTTTTTTTTTTTTTTTTTTTTTACAGTGCAAACACACGACAGGGAGAAACCACAATGCGTCTTTATATTGCCGAAATTCAAACTCGAATCAATAACATGCACAACAGAGTAAATTATGTTTCATGAGCGTGTCTCTGAATTGGTAGTAATGTAGATATAAATGGGTTTTTTTTTTTTTTTTGCACGCCCTGTGCATGTGGAATCCTTTGTGGAAAATGTTTCCCTTCCAGGATTTAGCCAGAGCCAACAAGTCCAAGCTATCTTATCTTAACACGGCGGTGTTTAAACATTATCGGCGTCACATCATATCGTGATGTGTTTTAAAAAATACAAATAAAGTATCCGCAATTATCACAAATACAAGTAGCGTAAATCTACCGGGTGTTTATTCTTACAGGAATTTGACGCTTAATCTAAAGCTAGCTAACATGAGCTAAACCCTGAGGCTGAGCTCAGGCTAGCTAGCCGACAGCTGCAGTGAATATTAAGATAAACAGGGCACACGTTTTGAATCGACGTGAATGTTAATACCGTACCTCTGTTTCTTACTGAGCCGAATACAGGAAGAACCAGATATCCGACATGCACTAAGACCATCCTGGGATCCTTATCTTATGATTCCGCTGGGTTATTCGGAGAGATAGAACAGTAGTAGCCCATGCGGATCTACATTCAGGCGGCTGGTTGTTGCTGGCTGTGCTGCTAGCACCACAGAACGAAACGACTGTCTGAGGCGCTCGGCTTGTCGCTGACAAAAGCAGACATGTCGTGTGTTGTTCTGGCCTGAAGGGGGCGCTGTTACACCGCTTTCACTTCGGGTAAATCCAGGTTAAACAATCCAGTTTTCACAATTCACCTTGATTGAATGTTTATTGTTGTTGTGTACAAGGACACAACGAAACTTTGTTAGCAGCAATCTTAAACAGCAGCGTTTACAAAAACAACAGCAACAACAAATATATTTGTGGTGATATGAGAGAGAAGTATGCATAAAGTGGCCAGAGCAATTGCTATTCAGTGAATGGATGATAATAATAATAATAATAATAATAATAATAATAATAATAATAATAATAATAATAATAATAATAATAATAAATAAATAAATAAATAAATAAATAAATAAATAAATAAAATAACAAAAATATATTTGTGGTGATATGAGAGAGGAGTATGCATAAAGTGGCCCCAGAGCAATTGCTATTCAGTGAATGGATGATAATAATAATAATAATAAATAAATAAGTAAATAAAATAACAAAAATATATTTGTGGTGTTATGAGAGAGAAGTATGCATAAAGTGGCCCCAGAGCAATTGCTGTTCAGTGAATGAATTGTAATAACAATAATAATAAATAAATAAATAAATAAATAAATAAATAAATAAATAAATAAATAAATAAAATAACAAAAATATATTTGTGGTGATATGAGAGAGAAGTATGCATAAAGTGGCCCCAGAGCAATTGCTGTTCAGTGAATGAATTGTAATAACAATAATAATAAATAAATAAATAAATAAATAAATAAATAAATAAATAAATAAAATAACAAAAATATATTTGTGATGATATGAGAGAGAAGTATGCATAAAGTGGCCCCAGAGCAATTGCTGTTCAGTGAATGAATGATAATAATAAATGAATTAATTAAATAAAATAAAATAACAAAAATATATTTGTGGTGATATGAGAAATAAGTATCCAAAAAGTGGCCAGAGAAATTGCTGTTCAGTGAATGAATGATAATAATAATAAATAAATAGACAGTTGTGGTGACTGAAAGAATATTTCTATTGTATGTATGTGTCTAAGTGTGTGTGTATGGATACGTGTATAGGTTACTGTATATGTGTTTATATTTAATTTTGTTTTGAAATTGTGTAATTCGATTTGTTTAGTTGATTTATTTGTCTCTTAAGAAGTGAGGTCCCTTGTATAAGCCTGTTGGCTTCTTGACCTCTCCTGACACACCTTTTATGTTTTTGTTAATCCTATTTTGATGTGTTCTTATATGTGTGCGAATAAATAAATAAATAAAATATATACAGTTATTATTTAGCAGTGACTGATTAATTAAACAAATATAAATATAGAGATATAGTGCAAATAAGTGAAGTTATAGTGCAGTGAAAGAGTATATACAGTTATTATTGTGCAGTGACTGAATGAATGAATAAATAAATAGACAGTTAAAGTTAAAGTGCAGTGACTGAGTAAATAAATAGACAATTATAAAGCAGTGAGTTACAAAGTTATTAACAAGAAATATTTAACAGTTAGCAGCAGTTAGGTAATTATTGCACATTGATATACAAGAAGTTATGCATGTCAGCTATTTATTATTTATCTATTTTGAGAAAGCAAACATGGTATTTAAAAAGGAGTTTTCCTGACTTCGCATCTGTACTTTGACACGTGATATCTTTGAGTGGATTATAATTTATTTATTTATGACTTCAACTTTTATTTATGATTTTAATTTCTCCTCTACTTTTATGAACATTTATTTATGTACTTGTTTGTTTATGTGTATTATTGTGTATATGTATATTCTTTGGTGTGGACATTGTGATTTGTATCTTACTTTTGTAATCTATTCCTGCTGGCTTGATATCCAAATGTAACTATACAGCTGGAAAAAAGAAAAAAAAGAAATATTTTTCATATTGTACTGTTGTACTGTTGAAAAATGAATAAAAACTAAATTAAAAAAAGGAGTTTTCCTGAACGTGTATATAGTTCACGGATTTGACCTTTTTTTTTTTTTTTTTTTATAAATAAAGAGAAACAACTCTCTTGAACAAATTATTTGATAACACAAGTGACCACGAATCAAATTGTTTTAACATTGATTAAAAAAGAGGGCAAATTACATGAGCCATTCGACTGCCAAATCAGCAAGCTAAAAATGTTCCACAAATTGTAGTCAACTTCATATACATTTGTTTTTAATATAAGATAAGATAGAACTTTTTTCTATCTTGCCCCATTGGGGGGAATTTTGTTGTTAAAGTGTAGTTTAAAAAAGTGTTTTTAAAAATATTAAGAGGGACATATGTGAATTGAAGCTTATGCATTTAGATTGGTATTCCCCAAAATGTAATGACGTTTTGGCACGATCTATATTTCTTATAACACTCATAAAAAATAATGTTTTTTATATCCAAAAAAAATACAAACACATTGACTTTTGCTTGAATTAGCATTGTTGTCAAATCCAATATCACATAATTGCACTTGGTAAATCCACTATTGTCCCAGAAAGGAGACCATCACTCTCTGAAATCATATAAATAAATGCACTTTTCATTTTCTTTTTTAAATAAATACAAACCCTAAACCTTCGTATTTCATGTTGGAAAGGTTTTTAGAAGTTTGATGCTGATCTGTGGTGCATTATTATAACAAGAATATACCTCGCACGTATGTATGGAAGCCCATTTCCGCCAGTTAAAAAATAAAAATGAAAATAATAACGTCATAATAATGAGATAAAAAGTCGAAATGATGAAATATAAAGTCATAATAATGAGATAAGTCAAAATAATGAGATAATAAAGTCATAATAATGAGATATAAAGTCATAATAATGAGATAAAAAGTTGAAATTATGAGATAAAAAGTCAAAATAATGAGATAAAAAGTCAAAATAATGAGATAAAAAGTTGAAATTATGAGATAAAAATTTGAAATTATGAGATAAAAAGTCATAATAATGAGATAAGTCAGAATAATGAGATAATAAAGTCATAATAATGAGATAAAAAGTTGAAATTATGAGATAAAAAGTCAAAATTATGAGATAAAAAGTTGAAATTATGAGATAAAAAGTCAAAATATTGAGATATAAAGTCATAATAATGAGATAAGTCAAAATAATGAGATAAAAAGTCAAAATAATGAGATAAGTCAAAATAATGAGATATACAGTCATAATAATGAGATAGACAGTCATAATAATGAGATAAGTCAAAATAATGAGATAAAAAGTCAAAATAATGAGATAATTGAAATTATGAGACTTTATTATTTTCATTTTTATTTTTTTTACTGGCAGAAATGGGCTTCCATATATAAATACGGCGGCGTTATCGCTTCTTTTTTTTCTTTTCTTTTTTGTTGCTGTCAGAAACATATCCACGCCGGCAGGGGGCAGCGTGTGGCAATGAGGAAAACAGATCTGCCAGCAAGTTGAGATAAATAGAAGAAGAGTCCATTCAGCCATTTACTTTCTGTCTCCGAGCAGGTCGCAGCCGCTAGTGGTGGAGGACAGGTCATCAGCAACCCAAGAAAATGTTATCCGTAAGAGTTGCAGCAGCCTTGGCCAGAACCCTGCCGAGAAGGGCTGGATTCGTAAGTATTTCAACAAAACAATCTTAATTAGAAGAGGACGTTGCAGCAAGTATTTCTAAAGCTTTTTGAGCGTTTTGGGGCGTGAAGGGTAATGTCAACTCTACAGGCCGCTAGCTACGCTACCATCGACTTACACATGCATTGATTAACGCTCATAATCAAAGTTTGTCCTGTCGTATTTTAATGATACACCAATATAAAGGTTGCGTGTTCATGATGAAGTTGCCCTTGTGACATTTCTTGGCCCTAATCTTGCAGCGCTGCAGTTAGCACTGAAGCTAATGCTAGCGGCTCATTCAGCCACGCTTTGAAGGTCAGAAAGCCTTGACAGCGCACGTCGTCATCTCTGCACAGCTCTGTACACTTCTCAAGTCTCTTTTACATTTGACGGGTTTTTAAAAGGTCGCTGCAGTAGTCATTTAAGTGAACTTGCTTTTGCATTTACTGTCAAATCTTAAACACTGTGTGTCGTTAAATCAGGTGTCCAGGGCTGTGCCGGCCGCCTGCGTTGGGGTCAACCACCTCCACACACACAGACCATGGCTGCAGAAGACAGGTGAGGAGGACACAAAACAAACATGACACACACTTTAAATTGAACACCTTTTTTGGGGGGGCCGGCGTCAAGGGTGATTGAGGAAGGTCATTGATGATTCTGTGTTGTGATTGCAATGTCAAATTATTAAAAGGAGTCATTTGAAACTTTGTCAGAACTCAA